>NC_068990.1:65794076-65798955 GCF_001194135.2 Octopus bimaculoides | reverse complement strand
TCTATGGAGGTGTTGGCGAAATTCTTCGTGGTGGCAGTGGCGGCGGCAGCGGCGGTCGCGGTGGTGGTGATGGTGGTGGTGGTGGTGGTGGTGGTAGTGGTGGTGGTGTTTTCTGATAAAGCCACAGTTTCAGAGGAAAAGGAAAAAATATCATAAAACATGGTTATTCACTTGCAGTGTAGTCGAGCAGACAATGACGGAAAACATTCCAGTCCAGCTGTGCTCATCTTGTCTTCTACACAGACTCAGTGTACAGATCAGATATAGGACTACATTATCTAATATACATTTTTATTTCTCTTAAGGGAGTAGTATGTGTTGTGAGGGAGATATCGGCATGGCCGTTAATAAAGTCACAGGAAAAAAGTCACAATTAATTTATGGTAGCCGGCAACACAGTCACAGAAAAAGTCACAATTTTATCTTGGAAGGAAAGTCAGATAATCAAACAAAAATATTCAGGTCGCTCACAATTTATTAAAGTACCATAAACAATTAAAGTGACAAAACAGAAAATATTTTAAATTAGTCATTAACTGGCAATATATGACTTGTACATATTGACAACATTGTATGTGATGGCATTACATGTGATTTTTTCCTCTGATTTTTTTTCCGTGACATTTTTCCTGTGATTTTTTTTTTTTTTTCACCTAGATTCGATATCATTGCTACTTGTAGCAGGATCACTGACCACACGAGTTGTTCCTTCAATGTAGAAAACATCTTGGATCTATTTCAAAACGGGGGCACCAGTTTTCATTTATGTTTTATGTAGTGTTTTTGGTACCGAAAGACTTTCAAACTTCGTATACTTATCTAGTTTGTGTTATAGAACAGAAAAAAATGTTTGTATTCGAATTTATTTCATGTAAAAAATTGTCTTATTTCGATAATTTCTACTAATCACTGACGTCTATTCAGTTGAAAACAGTTAGCGCTGTAACGGTGTATATCGTATTAATCCCCTAACCCTAACCCTAACTAGACTGTTAACCCTAACCCTAACCCTAACCCTAAAACTAACCCTAACTCTAGAATCCGAACTCTAAAATTGTTACACACATAGATACGCACAGCGTAATTTATTATATAAACAATATATGCGTATAAATTACGATTAAACCGGATGAAATATGTCACAGGGAATAACATTTTTATGACCGCCCAGCAGTAACTCTATTCAGCTGAATAGACGTCAGTGATTGGTTGAAATTACAAAAATACGACAACTTTAACATGGAATAACTTGCGATGTACATTTTTTTGTTAAGAAGACTAAGAGTAAAAGATGTTTTATATGACACATTCTACCAGTGTCCCAAGTTTCAAAGTGTTTCGTTAAGAAAATACTGGTGCCCCCGTTTTGAAATAGATCCAACCTCTTCTCTTAAGGTAGTTACTGTAATTAGATCTTATATTAACAGGAATCCTGAGATCTTGATGCAATGGAATCCATCCTTCCATCCATTTTCGCACCCCACCATTTATGGAAATGTCGTTAGGTTAAAGTTCTCAGACACCTCTTCCATAGTGTCCTGTCAGAAGAAACCATCATTTTCACACTTCCTGGCTGGATTCCCAAGCGTGATCAACTAATTATATACTGTCAGCTTCCGAATATAACCCCTCCGAAATCACCATCAAAAACACTCTATTCAGTGTCTGATATTTCGAAGTCCTCAATTGTTCAACTGCCTTTCCTAAAGAAATCATAAACATAAAAGGTACCTCAAATGAAATATTAAAAAAATTACTGGATATACTCCTAATGACGATACCAGACAAACCAACCATTCAAGGATACACTCAATGAAGATCAGCTGCTACAAATTCAGTCGTAGATCAACTTCCAGACATAAAACAATAAAACAGAAAGAACATAAATTAAGGCGATGCTCCAGCATAATCACGATCCTACGACTGAAACCAAAAAAGAATTACAAAGAATAAAAGAATCATCCAACCATCGCATTTTTGGTTCAGGCTACGTCTCCCGCTGATTGTTTCATTTTGAAGTATCTCTCTTGCGATTCTTTCTCCGACATTCTAATCACGTCTATAGTATCTAAGCTTGCAGTGAATGGCTATATTGTACTATATTCACATATTCACATACAAACATATACGCACACGCGTGCACGCGCATGTATACATACATACAAACAGATATATATAAGGTGCATTCTAGAAATTTCAAACATTTTTAGGAGAGACATTTATTAATTTCAGAGTACAAAGCCCTAACCTTCGATGTAGAATCCTCTGACTTCAATACACTTGCTGTAACACTCCAGTCACTTCGTGAAGGTCCAAAGTGAAGGTGTCGAGGACCATTACCACAGCCTCCTTCATCTCCGAAACAACTGCACCTGAGTTTCTCCTTCAGCTTAGTCACCAAAGTCACAGGGAGCAAAGTCTGGACTGTATGGAGGACGAGAGACAGTTTTATGCCCTTCTCTCTCAAGTAGTTGTTTACTAAGGAACTCGTCCCTGAGAACCTATGGAACAAACTTTGCACAGATTCTGCGCATGTTCAGATCTTCATGAATATGTACATTTGCCATACCAACTCTACACTATAAGCATTTTGTATTCATAGACACACTACGGCTTTCATCCAAGACATAGCGAATTTTCTCAACCAATTCTCATATTCATTAATCCCTTTCCCTACCAGTCCTTTCATTGTCTCTCACTTCTATATCCTTAAACCTCTTGTGCCAGAAAAAAAATTAATCCATAACTAGTCTGGAGCATTTCATAAGTTTCTGTAGTATTTTACCCAGTTTACCTCAAAACCTTATTGCATAATGAGTTTCCAAACGTCCCAACTGCATTCTGCAAACTAATGAGCTGTGATAAGCAGTGTTTAACAAGGTAGGTTCAAAGTGCTGTTACAGCCGTCTCCTTCAATCTGGAATAACTAAAGTTGACAGGTCAGCTTATTAGTTCTATTTAGTTCTTATTAGTAATGATGTACTAAAAGTACAATAATCAAGGACAGTAATAATTGTCTCTCCTAAAACAGTGGCAAGACTTCTGGCGTGCGTCTCGCATACTTTATGACGAGATTCTTTTAGTTTCCATCAACCAAATCCACTCTCAAGGCTTTAGTTGACCTGGGGCCTTAGCTGAAATACCTGCCCAAGATGCCACGCAATGGGACTGAACCAAAGACCACATTATTCGGAAGCAAACAATTTGACATCAAACTGAAGGATTAATCAATAGTTTTCCGAGGTGTCTACAGTAATAAACTTTTACAAGATAGGTTGACAGTTATTTCTAAGTTTCGGTTTGTTCGCCTCTATCTATAAATAAATACATAAATATATAAGTAGACAGGGAGACAGGCAGACAGGCAGAGAGATAGATGGACAGACAGACAAACAAACAGACAAACATACGGAAACATACATAGGTATGTAAATATATATGTGTTAGTATATCAATACATATATACACACACATACATACGTACGTACGTAAATACGTACGTACACACATACATAAAACATACATACATACATACATGCGTACATATTGCGTGTCTTGTGTCAACAAAATGGCGAAATATATGTTTACGTGTGCATGTTGACTATGCATATACGTTTGTATTTGTGAGTGTGTGTGTTTGTGAGTTTGTTGCATACGCTTCTGTGTATGTATAAGAAAGTGTATGTACGCATGCGTGAGGTCGGAGACTATAAGTAAACATGCACTTAACCAAACAGTGAACGATATTTAATGGCAGCATGGCAAGCGCCACGCTGTTGATCAGAGTTTAGAAATAGCAGTCAAATCTAGCTGAAATCGCACTTTTAAATAAGGAAAGGGTAACGAAACTGTCAAAAGGTTTGACGTTCGTTGAACTTGATACCGCAACAACAAACACAACAGCAACCACAACGTGGCAAGAGGGGCACGAATATATTACGAAACTCCAATCTATATCGATATTGATTTCGAGTGGCTGTAGATAGCCAGAATCTTTAGAACGTTAAATAAGATGCTTTACTCTATTTCGTTATGATCCGATACGTTCTGAGTTCAAATCCCAATGGTGTCAAATGTACCTTCATTTCCTGAGGTCATTAAAACAATGAAAAGACCTGCCTCAAAGTGTAGCCTTGTGCCAATGTTAAAAAAAAAATCAATATTGATTTGTAACAGTTGATACAAGTTTATCCATTGAGATGTAAGTGTAGTCAATGAAATCGTTCCTTGTACTTGAGCGATAAATTCTTTTATCGATCACGCGAGTAGGAAAGCCATTTTTGAACGAGGTCGAATTAACTTTGACTTTCATACTTTGAGGTGTAATATAATATTACTGTCAAGTATAATAAACCAAATGTATTAAATGTCTCGTATGTCATTAGTCTGATGAGACCCCCTTCGGTCATGACTGACCATGGGATTGCACCGAGAAAGTTATCCTCCCAGGCTCAAGTCCGGGCAGTGTTGTTTACGGAAGACCAGCAGTCGCCCATGCATACCGGCCTCCCCTCTCCACGCCACCAGTGTTATCCAAGGGAAAGGAAAAGGCCGATACACCAGTGACGTCGCAACTCATTTCTACAGTTGAGTGAACTGGAGCAAAGTGAAATAAAGTGTCTTGCTCAAGAACACAACACGCAGCCCGGTCTGGAATTCGGACTCACAGCTTCACGATCGTAAGCTCGACGCTCTAACCACTGAGCCATGCGCCTTTATTAGTCTATATCAAAGCATTTGTGTAAATAGTGCCAATATGGTTGTATAATTAAGAAGTTCAATTCACAACTGGTTCCGGTTTCGATTCTTCTACCTGGCACCATGGTCAAGCATCGTCTAAAAGATTCTTAGGTTAAGCAATAGATTACGAGTGGGATTT
>NC_068990.1:65791110-65793796 GCF_001194135.2 Octopus bimaculoides | reverse complement strand
TATATATATATATATATATATATATAACATATGAGTACATCTATATATATAAAATTGAATTTCTGTGTCTGTTTGTTTATTTGTTTGTTTGTCTGTCAAAATGACTGTAACCACAGCAAATCCGTAGGAGCAGTCTCCTCCTGGTTCAGTTTTCGAAATTGAATCTTTCAGTTCTCCTTGGGGATACGGCCTATTCGAACGTCAATAGAAACCGTGACAAATGGGTATTTCACTCCACATGTGGTCTTTTCAGTGGCATAGCACAGTCACCTGGATTCGGCAAAGCTTTTGTCTCTATATGATATAGCTAGTTTTTTTATCTTGTCGGTTTAGATATAAATATACAAACTACTTTAAGATAGGCAGAGAGAATTCGACAGCGAAGAGGGATGCACGACACACACACAGAGAACTTGATAGAGAAACGAAAAGCATCGACACACCCGTAAAAAGACGAAACTGAATCAATTCTCCCTGGGCATACGGCCTATACACACGTCAAAAGGAACAATGACAAATGGGTGTTCCACTTCACCTGTAGCCTTTTCAATGCCATCGTGCAGTCACATAGATTCGGTAAAGCTATTGTTCGATATAATATAGCTATTTTTCTAACTTGTCGGTTCAGATATAAATACACAAACTTCCTTGAGACAGGCAGAGTCTGGCCACTGAAATAATGAAAGAAATTTCCTATGATATGGAGGAACTGACCATGTACATATACGATAATCTTCCCAAGTTTCTATCTGATCAACGTCGTACATGTTTAACTCTCATAGAAAGTATTAACAATAACATAGGAGGACTTTATTTCTTAGATGCTGCAGGAGATACTGGGAAAACATTGGTAGTTAAACTCCTCTTGGATACAGTTCGTCAAGTATATAAAATAGCTTTATCTACTGCTACTTCTGGGATTGCAGCACCATTACTACCCGGAGGTCGGACTGCCCATTCGACATTCAGGTACCCTTTAGATTTATCTAACGGAGAAGATCCAGTTTGTAATATATTTAAACATTCTGGAATGGCGGAACTAATACAAAGATGTCACTTAATTGTCTGGGACGAATGTACCATGCCCCACATAAATGCTTTTAAAGCTGTGGACATATAAAGCTTGTATAAGCTTTGTAGTGTTAAGGACTGGTTGTCACAAAAATATTAAAATTCAAATATACTTTCATAAGAAAATGTTAAAAACAGTTTCAGTATTAAAATACATATATTTAAGAATTTACAAAATATTGGAGAGAAACTGACCCTAGCTACACACAAGAGAGAAAACATGTCAAAAAAATGGGTCAGTTCCTGTCCAATATTTTGTAAATTCTTAAATATATGTATTTTAATACTTAAACTGTTTTTAACATTTTCTTATTGTTATCAGAGAATGTATATTTGTATTTTAATATTTTTGTGACAACCAGTCCTTAACACTACAAAGCTTATACAAAGCTTTATATTTTAAACATATTCTTCTTATTATTATCAAAGAATGTATATATGTATTTTAATACTTAAACTGTTTTTAAACATTTTCTATTATTATCAAAGAATATATATATGTATTTTTATATATGTATTTTAATACTTTTGTGACAACCTGTACTTAACACTACAAAGCTTATATAAAGCTTTATATTTTACTTTTGACAATCTTTTTCTAAAAAAGTGAAACCGGTAAAGTGAAGAAACATCTTTAAAATTGCATTTTCAAACCTTCTTTCATATATATTTCTACTCGTGTGATATCTTACAACTTTACTTTGCTATATATATATATATATACGTGTGTGTGTGTGTGTGTGTGTGTGTGTGTGTGTGTGTGTGTGTGTGTGTGTGTATACATCTCCAAAATGACTGAGTGCACTAGTCAGCACCAGCATTGCTAGAAATAAGAGCTAAATCAATTCATACCCACAATAAGCACTTATCTGAATGACTGACAAAGAAGGCAAGCTCTCTCAGCGCCTAGGCATAGTGGATTCGCATTTATATTAATGCTCCTCAGTGAATCTCACGTAACACCTTGGGCTAAACTCAACTCACCTTGTTTATAAGATTATCGTAGAAATCGTACCGTTTAGGAAATTAGCGTATGATTTCTACGACAATCTTATAAACTGACAAGGCGAGTTGTGTTTAACCCAAGGTGCTAGGTGAGAGTCACTGACAAACACTTATATAAATGCAAAATCACTGTGATCTGGCTCTGCGTAGGCCCTGAGGGAGCGGGCCTCTCTTCTCAGTCATTAAGATAAGCGCTTCTTATGGTTATGTGTTGTTTTAACTCTTATTTCTAGCAATACTATTTTTTACTAATGCCCTCAGTCACTTTAGGGACGTATATATTTCTACCTTTCGGTTGTAAAATTTCAAACAAGCCACCCTCAATGTTTATAATTTTCGCTTTTACTGTTTAGGAAGTCAGTGTACAATTTCTACAATAATCTTATAAACTGACAAGACGAGTTGAGTTTAACTCAAGACGCAAGCTGGGAGTCACTAACGAGCATTAATAAAAAAAAATTGCGAACAAACAACTCTTATTATCATCATCATCATCATCATCATCATCATTATTATTACTATCATTATATATTCAACAAAATGAGATAACAAAGCCAAGGCCTATATAATAAGGCATACACACACACACACACACACACACACACACACA
>NC_068990.1:65789749-65791015 GCF_001194135.2 Octopus bimaculoides | reverse complement strand
ATATATATATATATATATATATATATATATATACATGTGTGAGAAAATATGAACTCCTATTGGAATTTATATACCACGGACCGGAAGCATTTCTACCACTTCTACACACCACTTTCCTTGGATAATGGAACTGCAACTATAATACCTTTATACATTTTTATGTTTATTTCTACATTCAATTTCCCATTTACCTATATAATCCTTATTTGCTTCCTTTTCCAAATTAACTCCTTATATTGAATTCTAATATTTCCCTCCATTTAACTATATCACATCATCTCTGATGATGGATATCCCTAATATTCCAGAAACAGCTGTAAGACTAACTTTCTCTTTATATATGTCCTGAAAATTCCACACAGCCTTGGCTTTGTTGTCTCATTTTACTTAGCGCGTGTATGTGTATGTGTGTGTGTGTGTGTGCGTGTGTGTGTGTGTGTGTTTGTGTGTGTGTATGTGTGTGTGTGTGTCGTCAGCTGATCATATATCAGAACAGGAATCATACTCTAAAAGTTAGAGCTGTAATGTATTTACATGAAGTTAAATCTATGTCCAGTTATAGAGTTCCTAATAATTTCACATCCGTAAAGCGCTTAACTATATAGATGACTCTTCAAACTTCAATGACCACCGGCATATAACCTCTCCATAAATTGAAGGTAGAAAATTTGTAAACAACATCGACGACAGCTCCAAAAGCAGCAACGATAAAAAGAACTTTCAGGGCCAACGGAAGATACAATAGCAAGGATCATTAAATTATACGCTGGATCCGGGGGTCTCTCTTAAACTCAAAACATGAGATCTATAGTCTTTTCCTCCATTTCAAACGCTACCTGCTGCAGGCGTTGGATTCTCCGTTCATCGATTAGGGATGGAACCAACCTAGGGGCAGAGATGCCCTGTTCGTCCTTTAGGTCCGTAAGATTTACTGACCGGACCGGTCTTAGGGCGATGACCCGTCCCGTTTAAGGCAGTGTATATTATTCTTTTGTTTACAAAGTAACTGACCGTAAAGTTTTATCTGACACCAGGCTGAAGTGAGATTATATGCCCCCGGCCACTGGGGTCTGACAGGTCGTCTATAAAGTTAAGCGCTTTACATATATATATATATATGTGTGTGTGTGTGTGTGTGTGTGTGTGTGTGTGTGTGTGTGTGTGTGTGTGTGTGTGCGTGTGTATGTATATGTATATACATGCATACATACATACATACATACGCACATACATATTCCTCATATTCATACTTGGTTTCATGGATAT
>NC_068990.1:65786801-65789391 GCF_001194135.2 Octopus bimaculoides | reverse complement strand
ACATATGAAAAAAAAGATTGGTGATTTTAAGTAAAAGAGAGATGGGGGTGAAGAAGAAGAAGAAGAAGAAGAAGAAGAAGAAGAAGAAGAAGAAGAAGAAGAAGAAGAAGAAGAGAGTGAGAGAGGAGAAAGATAGAGGAGGAGGAGGAGGAGGAGGAGGAGGAGGAAGGCGAGAGAAAATTGGCGTTGGTGTAGGTTGGGATCAAGAATGAAGAATATTGGAGAGAAAGCAGAAATGTATCGGATGTATAAGGAAGAAGCAAAGAGGTGACCCAGTGAAAGAAGCCAGAGGGAGAAGAAGGATAGCTGTAACAGCAAGGTTCAATTATCGATTAATTACGTCAAACATAATCAATATAGAAACTAATGAATAATAATTAGATGGCTTGCTTTTCTGACGGTTGAAAAATATAAACTAAAATTGACAGAATAAGTAGAGGACGTCGAAGACAAAGTGGTTAGTAGTAGTAGTAGTAGTAGTAGTAGTAGTAGTAGTAGTAGTAGTAGTAGCAGCAGCAGCAGCAGCAGCAGCAGCAGTAGTAGTAGTAGTAGTAGTAGTAGTAGTAGTAGTAGTAGTAGTAGTAGTAGTAGTAGCAGCAGCAGTAGCAGCAGCTGCAACAATAGCAGTTGTACCAACAATTGCAGTAACACCAGCAATATGGTTATTATTACTATAATTATTATTATTTCTTCCGTCCTTATATTCTGAGTTCAAATTCTGGTGAGGTTGATTTTGCCTTTCATCCTTTCTGGGTCGATAAAATAAGTACCAGTTACGTACTGAGGTCGATGTAATTGACTAGTCCCTTCACCCCAGATTTCAGGCCTTGTGCCTTGAATATAAAGGATTATTATTATTATTATTGTTGTAGTAGTAGTAGTAGTAGTAGTAGTAGTAGTAGTAGTAGTAGTAGTAGTAGTAGTAGTAGTAACAAACAAATGAATAGAGACGAACAAGATGAAATGTCGATGATGATGATCGAGAAAAGAATGATGAATAAGTAGAAGCCAGCATTATAAATAGACACATGAAACTATGTTAGCAATTTCATCGACTTAAAGCGGGCTTCGATTCAACATGGGAGTTTCATCGATTCCACACAGCCGCCATTTAATTCTCCTTTCTCCTGAGTGTAAATTTGTGTGCCCGTGTATTTGTGTATGTGAGTGTGTAAATATATTCCTGCCTATTGGTGTCGGTATGTATGTTTGTGCGTTCCTGTGTATGCGCATACATTTCATTTATTTATACATAATTTTACATGTTTGATTTTGTGTGTCTGTATATTTCTCTGTACTTGAATGCATGTATGCCTGTATCATTGAATGTGAATACAAAATGTGTAAGTGGATGTTAGTGGCCTAATATATGTATCTGTGTTGGTTTCTTTGTGTATAATGTTTGTGTTCCTCTCTGTATGTATGCATTTTATATATTTATGTTTATTTTTACGTATTGTGTTGATGTATTTCTCTATGTCTAAATGCCTGTAAGTTCGTATCAGTCTCTGCGAATGAGTCAATGTATGTGTGTGTGTGTTTGTACGTGTATGTTTATGTATGTATGTATGTATGTATGTATGTATGTATGTACACATATCTGTGTGTTTGTGTGTATGTGTACATCATTGACAAAATTGAACACAGCCGAAACATAAACGGAATGTGATTAACGTATAAAATACACAAAAAAAAAAAGAGATGGTGAGTTAGTGAGAAGGGAAAAAGATAGAGTGAGGGAGAGTAGGGAAGGCTGAGATCGAGGCTAAGCAATCAAATACGAAAGAGCAAGATATTGTTATATGCTTATTATATTATTCGACCTTCCTACAATTCACACACACATACACACACATATACGCACATTTTATCCTATTCACATATACACATGCTCAAACGCATGTACATACGTCCATTCATACACGCACACACGGACGTTAGCACACAATGGATAATAATAAGGTAGGCCTCCATACAATTTCACGGAACCAGTGAAAATGTTTCCGATGTTTTAACAATTCCCTTCAGTTCGATCTTTCTACAACTTTACAACGTATGCATGTGGTTAGTTCTATGGCAAAAGTAATTCAATTGTCTTTTAGTTCGATACGAACCTGTATTTTTTAAATTATTCGATCTCGTTATGCAGCGATTTTCTATATTCATCTTTCTAACAGGTTTTCGTTTTAAGTTCTTTTACATCTTTTTGTATCGTTTTCTTCTTCTTCTTCTTCTTCTTCTTCTTCTTCTTCTTCTTCTTCTTCTTCTTCTTCTTCTTCTTCTTCTTCTTCTTCTTCTTCCGATGATTATTACTACTGTTATATTTATTATTATTATTATTATTATTATTATTATTTATTTATTTATTTATTTTATACATATATTTATCTACTTATTAATGTATGGGACTTTACAGTATTTCGCATGTTTTTATTCTGCTCTTGTTTCCCAACTTCTTACCTTTTTTAAATCATGTGTGTGTGCGCGTGTGTTCGTACATATATATACACATACATACATTTATACATGTAAATATATATATATATATATATATATATATAGAGAGAGAGAGAGAGAGAGAGAGAGAGAG
>NC_068990.1:65779239-65786791 GCF_001194135.2 Octopus bimaculoides | reverse complement strand
GAGAGAGAGAGAGAGAGAGAGAGAGAGAGAGAGAGAGAGAGAAAGAGAGAGAGAGAGAGAGAGAGAGGGAGGGAGAGAGATGTACGTATGCAGATGATCATGAATATATATATATATGTATGTATGTATGTATGTATGTGTAGGTGAGTGTGAATCTACGCAGGTATTGATGTGCTTAAACAGATACATTGGTACCTACTTTAAGGTGAATATAAACATATTCTCTTAATATAGGTATAAACGTAACTCATTCTTTCTTGCCACATATTGTTTCCCTAAGGCGTTTTATGCTCAACTACTTTTTAATTAGTTAAAGAGTATATTCACTGAATAAATGCCTCATGTACACGGATCATTATAACACTTATAAGGTCCATAAGCGTCTATTTACCACAAAAATATTATTCTGTTGAGCTTATTTCTACAGATATTCTATAGAAATGTCTCCGAGCTATTTTAAGTTGTTTTTTTTTTTCAGTTAATATAGTAGACAACTCGGCAAGGCACTTAATTTTTCGATTATATTTAAATGCGTTTGCTTTGTTCAATTCTATGTTCTGATCATTTTATATTTATTCCCTCGTAGCCGACTGCTGTTCAATGTTAAAATTTGCAGGAAGCTTTCATTCTTGTATGAGCTAAATAGTCAACTAGTTGATGAATCAACTACATATCACAGAAGCTTGCACAAATGTACATATATGATTCTTTCCTGCAAGTGAAAATATTTAAGATTCATTCATCATCTTTATGTTTTAAATAGATATTGCCTATAACACTAACTAATTTCTAAAATATTATACAGCAAAGTATTGAATAAAAGATGGAGGCGCATGGCTTAGTGGTTAGTGTATTGAAATCATGGTCGTTAGATTGTAATTTCGATTTCTGGGCCAAGCGAAGCGTTGTGTTCTTGGGCAATCACTTCATTTCACGTTGCTCCAGTCCATTCACCTGGTAAAAATGAGTAATACTGCGACGGACCAGCGTCCCATCTAAGTGGGGATTGTATACATACCACAGAAACAAGAAACTCGGCCCTATGAGTCGAAATGACTCGGGAAATATCTTTTATCCTTTTATATTGAATAAAGGTCACGTTACACTAAGTTATATTAATTTTGTTAAGTTTATACATGACTGGTTATGACACAGACACACTCACACACATACACACTCACACACACACGCATACACACACCGGTAAGGATACCGTATTTCGTTTTGCCAGCAAATTATATTATTATGTATATTAATGGTTTATATGTCAATACTGTGTCTTTTTTGTGTTATAACCGCCTAAATTTAGAGCCAGCACTGAAGATAGTCTTCAATATATATATATGTATGTATGTATGTATGTATGTAAGTATGTATGTATGTATGTATGTATGTATGTAGAGCGAGAGAGAGAGAGAGAGAGAGAGAGGAAGCGAACTAATAGTGAGGGACTATCAAACCGGGAAAAATACTTCATAAGCTCTCTGTTAGTAATTGATCAATGTCTATTGATCAATTAAGTAAACTTATCAGTAATGACTACTGGAAACAGCTGTAAGTCAAATTTGCTCAAATAAAGGAAAAAATATGTAATGATCATTATTTTTAACTTGTTTATATATATATATATATATATATATATAGATATATATATATACATGCATTCATACACAGACGTCACTCATATGCAGCGGGGGCAGGGCTCTGTATGTGTGCGTTTGGAACTGATCTGAAAAGTGTCCAGAGAAATACATAGTGAAAGAGATATAAGTAAGAAGATCTAGATATCTTTTTTGTTCAATTATATACAGATAACAGGCACAGACACGAGTGTGTAGTTCAGAAGCCCACTTGTTAACATCTAGCGCATCACCTTGGACAAGTGACCTCTACTGGAGACCTGGGCCGACCAACGAAACGTTGTGAGTGAACTTGTTCGACTGAGTGCAACCCTTCCTTGGTCCCCAACCCATCGTTTGACAACCAGAGTCGATTTGATTAAGTTCTGTAACATAACGGTATAACAAAAATTTAATATATACCGGACTTTAAAATAGATACAGGGGCCAATCTGTTCGATTAATAAAATGTTTGGAGAAAAATCGAAGGAGAAAAATGAAAGAAAAGTGAGAAGGGAAGAAAATTGAAGGGAAAGAAGTAGAAGAAAAACATGAAAATGTAGTTCCTCACAGACGGGACATGAAGTTTGTTTTGAACCAAAATTATACGATAAATTGTCTTGAGCAGTAATATATAAATATCCACACAAACTTACACGAACTTGTTTAAAAAAATATTTTTCAGCTCAAATCATTAAGCCTTAGCTATATATTTTCTTCATGATCTTTACATTTTCTCTGTCCTACTGGTTATGACTGAGCTATATACTTTTTTATGCCTCCACTGTATTTTCATATTCTTCATGTTTTGCCTGTCCCTGAAAGCTAAGACATGTCTGTACATTCTTGTGTTTCTTTTGTCTCAACTCAACAGTAGTATTTCCATAACAACAGTATCATTGACGCCCCAGACCAGTGATTCTCTCCAAAGTCTTCGAAACTGCGAAAATCCATAGTTAGACAGTTTATGACAGTTCATGGGGAATATTTATTGTTTATGACAGTTTATGAGGGATACTTAATGTTTCCATCTATAATCTACTTTCATAGTTTGTGTCTAATTTTAGATACACACACAAATGTACATATATATATATATACACATTCATAAATATATACGCATATATATAGGACAGGCCTTTTTCAATTTCTGTCTACCAAGTCCACTCACAAGGCTATAGTAGATGACAGCTGCCCAAGGTGAGACGCAGTAGGACTGAACCCGAAACCACGTGGTTGGGAAGCAAGCTTCTTCCCACACAGCCACGCCTGCGCCTATATATATATATATATATATATATATATATATATATATATATATATATATATATATATATATATATACGTGTGTGTGTATATATATGAGTATATCTATCTATCTATCTATCTATCTATCTCTCTCTCTCTCTATATATATATATATATATACATATATATATATGTATATGTGTGAGTATATATATGCGTGTATATATGTGTGTGCATATATATATGTATATATATATATATGCATATATATATGTATATATATATATGTGTGTGTATATATATATATGTGAGTGTGTATATATATATGTGTGTATATATATATATATGTGTATATATATGTGTGTGTGTGTGTGTGTGTGTGTGTGTGTGTGTGTCTGTGTGTATGTATGTATGTATGTATGTATGTATATGTATGTATGTGTATATGATTCTACTTCCAATGTATTGATCAACCCAGAGTTTAGTAGTATCCAAGGTGTCACACAGAGATGGCTGGAAACCGGAACATTGTACTTGTGCTACGACTGTCTTAACTACACTGTTAGATATATTTATACAAAGATCTGTTCCTACTTTGAGTCTCTGCCACGATGTATAAAATTTTTTTTTTTATAACAAATAAAAAATTTTACAACAAATATCAGGTGCTTTTTCTTTTCTTTTTTTTTTAACCCAAAACACGTGTATACATTCATACATATAATAACAACAATCATTCTTACTTATATCTATACATACATAAATACAAGTCTGTATGCGTTCATATATACATACATATAGAGGCACATACGTATATACATACATGTGTACATACATATCTATATACATGCACCTATACATATACGGACACGCTCATACATGGGTGTGCGCATCTATTCCTCTTATGTAATCTATCATTTAATACTTGATAATCTTTTTTAGTTTCATTTTACATTTTACATTTACTCCCTCCGCACACTGTCTCTTTACATCTACCGTTCTATTATTCACCAAAACTCTCATTTCCTTTTTATATATATGTATATATATATATATATATATTTACCCTCCTGTTTTCCATCTTTCTTAATTTCTCTTTTCTTTCCCGATAACACATTTTTTATCTATTTTTTCTGCTTATTTTCTTGGTGTGGGGGGACTTCATTTTTTTTTTCCTGTATAAAATATCTTGATTTCCTTTCAACTCGCTCTGCCCATCCAATTTTAGTTCTTTTTTCTTTATCCATCATTCATTTCATTCCATCAGTTCTCTCTCCCTATCTTGATATTGATATATCTATTTATCCCCCTACACGTCCTTCCATCTCACGTATCCATCTTCTAATCTCCCCTTCCACCCTGGGTACAAACCAATCTATCAATCTCTTCAACTGTCGGCCAACCGATATATTAATCTGCCCGTCAACTCATTCCCCTACCCATCCATCTTACACTTCATTTGCCCATCCATCCATCAATTTCCCATCTTCCCATCCCTTCCTAATCCAGCTACCAGCCGAACAACTTTCTACATACACCTTATCCCACAATCTATCAACCTGTTAGTCTGTCAACTCACCCGCTGAACATCCCTCCACCCTTCCAAACATGTACTTAAATTAAATATGAAAATATACTTAATACTTCCAGTCTCAAAAGGCTATTCTATTACTGGCTCTTAGCCCCTGTTTCATAGTAAATATAGACGAGAGGTCATTCTCACCCTTTCATTGGAGCTGCCAATCAAATATAACATTTTTACGAACTAATACCCAAAGTTACTCTGCTGCAATCATGATCTTTTATGTTCAGATCCTCGGCAACGAAATGGCAGAATCGCTTGAGCGCTGGGCAGAAATACCTCGCGTTATTTGTTCCGACTTTTTGATACTGTGGGTTCAAATCTCGCTGGGGTCACCTTTGCCTTTCATCCTTTTAGGATCCATTAAAAATATCAATTCAAAGTGGTAGGTTAGCCGAACTATTTGAAGGAGAAACAAGATGCCTTACTGCAGGCATGTTAAACATGCGGCCCGCACAGACGGCTGCCCCTTCCCTCCGAACGCATTGGCGTCCTCAGATCTAGGTTTGATTACAGGCAGGAAGAAAGTTATACAATTACTCAGAGGCCCAGATTAGCGGAATTTCCCATCAGCGAGCCAGCAATTGGCTAATCTGCAGCTCCACATGTTTCGTACATCAAATGATACAGATGGTTGCATATGACGGAATGTACCTGTCAACGTTCATACGAGTCGATTTTCCTTTCTTCCCTTCGTCATTCGTTAAATTCTCATCTGGTGGACGAAGTTAAGAGAGCGCATTCAAGCCCTGCATTGCATGAATCCTGAGATTCCTGCCCCAGCGCGCTGCATTTCCAGTGAGTAGCACTACAAATTTCTGGTGAGTAAACTTACAATTCTATTTCGTCTTTAAAATGGCTAGTGCTCCTTCAGCTAAGAGAAAAAGGAAACTGAACGAAGAAGGGCGAGTGTTTGAAGAAAAATGGGAATTACGGTATCTTTTCACAACGGTGAATGGAAAGATATATTGTTTAATTTGCAACAACAGCATTGCCACGCCGAAAGAGTACTACTTGAAAAGACATTGTGAAACGAACCATCGATCTTACGACAGATATGAAGGTCCAATACATGTTTCAAGACTAAAGGAATTGAAGGCTAACTTGACACAGCAACGGACCTGTTTTACGAAGAACCAGAAAAGGATTGTCGCTTCCGTTACTGCCAGCTATGAATGATCGCTATGAAGGAGATTACAGTGAAGGAGATTTCGTAAAGCAATGCCTTGTAAAGACGATTGAGATTGTGTGTCCAGAGAAAGCACACTTATTCAAAGATATTTCATTAACCAAGAACACTGTTGCTGAACAGACTGATGAAATGTCAGGTGATTTGAAACAACAGCTGAAAGAGGCATCATCAAGATTTGAACATTTTTCTGTTGCTATTGATGAGACTGTTGCTATTGATGAGACTGTTGCTATTGATGAGACTGTTGCTATTGATGAGACTGTTGGTATTGATGAGACTGTTGCCATCACTGGAATAGCACAACTTGCGCTCTTCACCAAGGCCTGTGACAGTGAATTTAATATTTATGAAGAACTGATTTAACTGATTTCAATGGATAACATTACAACAAGCCAAGACATCTCTGAGAAAGTCGAACAGGTTCTGCATGACTATGGTTTTGATTTGAGTAAGCTTTCATTCTTATCTACCGATGGTGTTGCGAATATGGTTGGCAGACATGGTGTTACTACCAAGTTACTAACGAAAATAGACAATTTGCATCCGGATTCATCATTCGCAGATTTTCATTGAATTATTCATCAGCAAAATTTGTGTTCAAAGATTTTAAATTTGAATCATGTGCTTAGTTTGGTCACAAAACAGTGAACTGTATAAGATGCCCTGCTTTCAACCACCGTCATTTCAGCCAGCTGTTGGAAGATATGGACAATCAGTTCACCGATGTTCCATTCAACAAAAAGGTCCGCTGGTTGTTATGCCACAAAGTGCTGAAAAGATTTAATTTCAGTTCTATATTTAAGATATGTGGAATTATATACATTATTATTATGTAAATAATGAAGATTTTATTTGTTGAGACAAGAAATAATTATTTTTTTCGAGATGAAGAGTCAAAACACAGATGAAATGAAAGATGAGAGTTGGCTCCAGGATCTGGCTTTTTTGCTGTGGACATTTTTTTCGCCCTTTTAAAGCCTAGCCACGCTCATGGGCCCGGTTGCAATGGCGTATGTGTTCCCCAGCTGGACGAGACGCCAGTCCATCGCAGCGTTGCTCACTTTTGCCAGCTGAGTGGACTGGAGCAACGTGAAATGAAGTGTTTTGCTCAAGAACACAACGTGTCGCCCGGTCCAGGAATCGAAACCTCAATCTTACAATCATGATGCTGACACCCTAATCACTAAGCCACGCGCCTGCTGTGGACATTAGTGCACAATTAACTGATCTCAATTTGAAATTACGAGTTAAAAACAAACCCATCATTCAGTTGTATGGTGACATCAAGTGCTTCATTACAAAATAAAGCTTATGGAAGTCTCAGTTATGAAATGAACATTTAGATCATTTTCCTAAGTGTAAAGAGCTGAACAAAAGTGCTAATACTAAGTCTGTACTTAACTTTGCCAAGTATGGCAGTCACCTTGAATTGTTGTCAAAGGAATTTCAGGTAAAAAGATTTCGCGATTTTTTTAACATTTTGAAGATTTCTCATCTTTTGAACATCCATTTGCATTATTTTCAGCACCATTCACCTATGATGTTGCTAAAGCAGAAGAAAGCCTGTAGATGGAACTATTAGAAATGCAGTCTGATTCTTCACTCAGAGCAAAGAATTTTGAAGTGGGAATACCTAGTTTCTTTTCATACCATCGAAGGTCGGCGATTATCGTACGCTGAGGACGGGAAAATACCCAGAAACTCGAGTCCGTACGTATCGCAGATCAAGATGGGAAGGATGACTTCCCTTTGCAAATACAGACAGGACACAGATGTGTGTCGATAGCCAGCTGGAGGAGATGTTCTCCTGGGGCTAAAAGCAACAGTAACATCCACCCTTAGGGGTCAGCCACATTTAAGTCGCAAATATACTTCACCATATATATATATATATATATATATATATATATA
>NC_068990.1:65774240-65778937 GCF_001194135.2 Octopus bimaculoides | reverse complement strand
ATATATATATATATATAATATGCATATATATATATTTATATAATGTACATATATATATATATTTATATAATATATATATATTATATATATATTTATATTTATATAATATACATATATATATAAATGTATATATACATATGTATGTGTGAGTGGGCATCTATATAGCTGTGTGTCTGTGTGTTTTTGTTTCTCCTCCACTCGACAGCCAGAGCTGGTTTCTTTACGATCCCGTTACCTAGCGGTTCGGCAAAAGAGTTTAATAGAATAAGTGACAGACTATTAAAAAAAAATAAGTACTCCGATCGACATGTTCGACTGAAGCCTTTAAGGTTTTGCTCCAGTATGGCCGCAGTCCAATGATTTAAAACAATGATTTAAACCAGCCCACCTGGTTTGGATCTAACGTCAGCTCGTGCTAAACCCATTCGGCCAGCTCAACGCAAATTGCAATATTGAACTTCCACTTCAGCATCAGTGTATGATCTATGAACTTTCATGGTCTAACACCGTTTGGTTTGACAGATGTACTTTTATCTGTACGTTAATCCTCGCGTGAAGCTACCAATCAACAAATCCCTCCCCCATTTTCTTTTTTTTTTTTTTGTGGCATGCTTTTAACCTATATCATCGCAACATGTGCAATAGAATCACCATGTTTTGTATCAACAGTTTATCAACCATCAAATTCTACGTTCCTCTATATTAAACACGCTATTCTATCATTCTGATCAAGCAATAAAACAGTTTCCATATTTCTGTGTGTGCATGTATGCGTGGTTTCCTTGTCCGTCATGCCTCATCAATTTCTTCTTATTTATCCAAGAAAGCAGCAATCGTATTTCACGCTCATTGCTTCCTAAATACCGTACCTGCCACAACCAAACTAGGCCACCGCCAGAGTTTTACACATGCCAAAACCAATCATAATTTGGAGGTAATTTTTCGTATTGATATTTTTGTTGCTTGTGTCATTGACATTGTTGCTGTTGACTATGATGATGTTGTTAGTAATTTTGCTATTATTTTTGCCGTCTAGTGTGTTCTCGGTGTAGTTGATAACATCGTTGCTCTTGTTATTGTGATTCTTATCGTGGTTGCTCGTGTTATTATTGCTGACATTACTAAAGAAGAAGATGGTGAGGGGAAAAACGATGAGGTAGCAGTGCAGACAGGTTATTGTGATCGCCATCGTCGTTGTGATGGTGGTGATGGTTGTGGACGTCGTGGTGTGATTCTGAAATTACTAAAGAATTTATTCCGTTTTAAATTTTGCCAGAAAAGAAAGTAAGATCTCGCTTCCATGCTCGCAAATTTCTTTACCCCTAAGAATATCTTGTATCTCTATATAGCCACTGTTCGACTCTGCGTTGACTATTGCTGTCATCTTTAGGCTGGTGCTTGACCGAATATCAGTGTCGAGTTCTTAACATGATGGGTCATCTTTCTACTAGGATGGAGTTTTGCACTCATTCTCGAAATGTATCTGTTATGTCTTTTCCATATAAGTATTTTCATGGTCATTGATGAACTGTCTAGTCTAGTAGCCTCCGCCAAGACCTTTAAACGTGCCACCTGCTTTTCTTCCAAAATGCATCGTTTCTTTGTTGGGCATCTTGTTAGTTTTAAAGCCTTTTATTCTAATGGCTTCTTTGCTCGAACTGCTGCTCTCTGTGATTCCCTATTATTGTCTTGCTTTCCTCTGAACTATTTTCATTAAGTTCTTTAAGCTTTCTGTCAGTCGAAATCTTCTAAATTTGAACTTCTTCTTTTCCTTCTTTGTAGTCCCTCACGTTACAATCACCTCAAGTCATGTTTAGCAAAAAATCATATCAAAAGAATATAGAATTAGTAAACCCAGAAAGCACCACTGACAAAAGCAGTATTATCATCATGTTGTCCCTAAACATTGCCCTTACATCAACTAGATAAATAGTAGATAAATTAAAATTAGAATATCCACCAGACTAACGCTTAAAGGCATAATGCTGCGGTGTTTGTCTGAGAGAAAATCTCTTCACAGACATACTCTGTAAAAGGAAAATATATACACTGAAGCAATACGAACACAGTCCTAAGAGTGGTTCATGAAATGTTCTACCTACTTCGAGACCTATACTTGAAAATTACGTATTTCACATCTGTTGTTTCATGAGTTAAAAGAAAATTGGTTAGGCAACTCTTAATCTCGTTAACAACCCTAACAGCATTAAATTTTATAAATCTGCTAAAAGTTTTAATATACACAACAGCTGACAAATACCTTGCCTTCATCATCATTAAAAACAGTACTGCAGCGTCGAAACAACAGTCCAAAATGTAAAAAACAACCAATAAACTAAGATATATAATACACAGCGAAAATACATGAAACCAACACATATGTAATTACAATGAAAACACAGAAATAATTAAATATTTTACAAAGCAAACAGCTTTAAAACATTTAGATGCATTCAAGAGGGATTGGCAGAACCATTAGCGCTCTGAGTTCGAAGGACAGAATAAGTACCAGGTTTTAAAACTAAGTGTGGTTGATTTATTGACTAAACCCTTCAAGGCAGTTATACAGCGTGAACGCAGTGCAATGTCTAGAACAAATAAAATAGAAAAGATGAAAGATAAATTATCCAAAGCCCCTATCCTATATCGGAAACCAAGAAAATACAGCCCTGGCTTTCGCGATTGAAATATGATAATATAAAACAAAAATGTAAAGTAGGGGAAACTTCAAGCATAACAGATTGTCGTGGCAGCATGAGGCAATAAAACAAAGAAACAAAATAGAAAATAATAGAAATGTAGCTTATAAGTCATAAAACAGGCAGTAAAAAATTATGGAGAGTAATAGGTAAGATCAATGATGCTAATGAGGAAGCTTCTGTATGACCGTTTGACCAGTTAGAAATATAAACTAAATCTACCTCATATTACATTCTATTATCGTGAAAGACATGACACGCATTAGGTCTGAGAATCACTATGAGTGAAATGAAACAAAGAAAAACAAGATGGTCAAAACTGGAACGTCTTTAATAAAGGGTCTGTTGGCTCAGGATTGACCCGGACCTAAGCAACAACTGTGGCAATATTGAGTTTAGCAATATTGATTTAAATAAATTAATATCACTAAACTCTAAGAAGTAGGAGAAAAGATAAATCAACCACAATGTTGAAACCTTGAAAGTCCCCTATAAAATTCATATTCTATAGATCCACTACGCTTCTATACAAGCCCTTAAAAATTCAACGCAGTCCCTTTTTTTATTTTAAACCTGGTTTAAACAACACCACCAAATCGCAACGTGTTGACCGTTATCTAGAAAACCTTTGTGCAGGCGCTCAATTTGCTAGAAATGATAACTATATATCGCTCAAACACACCTGACTGCCTTTTTAAAAAAAGGGGAAGGTATGTTTTTGACTATGCAGGTTTCGATCCACTAGGTCATGGCTAGAACGCCTTTGATCATAGGTTTGACCAATCAGATTTTACTTAGAGCTAATCAGCAACAACAATACGACCAACAAACAGTAGATTAATCGACTACTTTACCCAAAGATTATTTTAACAAAAGTCCAAGCTGTACCATTTCGATCAGCAAAACGTTCGACTCCATTTGTCGACGCTACACATTTGCAAACAACATTCTAAATTGCTTGTAGAATAACATTAAAACTTCGTGAACTGTCTCTCAGATCACTAAGTCTTTGAAGAATTCAGGTACAAACTATCCAAAGTCCGCGTTCTTCCATTTAGCGCACAGCAAGATTCTCTCCTCCCACCGACACATATTAACTCATTTGGGTGTTACCCATCATGTGACAGGTACTTTTAGAAGTATACTCGCCATCATGAGTAATATCGGGAAATATGACATGCATACAATAATTTCTTTTATTGATGATATTTCAGTCAAAATGATAGAATGAATACTAATTTTCAAAAGAGAAATATTTATTAAAGCAAGATTTAAAACAATTTTCTCATTTGTATAACTCCCACTACTCTGTCATTTATTCCTTTCCCTCTTCTTCCTCTTATTCTTTACTTTCATTCATCCAGCTCCTCTTATGTAAACTTTCTCTCCCTTTCCCTCTCTCTTTCTTTCTCTCTGTCTTTCTTTCTTTTTCGGTACCTTTCTTATACTCTCTCCCGCTTCTCTCTATATGATGTAAAGCTTGACTGGAGAAATCAGCCAAACTAACCAAGCGTCAAATATATGCCACTGACCACTCTGAGCTGCTTCTCTTAATTCATTTGTGTTAAAGTAAAATTCATGCTGCCACAGCATCGCCAACCTCGCCATCTTCAACAACAACGATTCAAACTAGCGATATTCCAACACGCTCTGTCATCTCTTTGAAATAAGACAGACATGTTCCAGTTATTAAATCTTAAGGCAAACTATCCTATGATTCAAAGAAGATTGTTAGTTTCGAACAGTTCATTCGATCCCAATATCCGAGTATTATAAGGTTTACTCAATGACACCTGACCTGGTCTGCTTAAATGATAACATGACTACAGCTACAAGTATTTAGAAAACCGTCATCCCGCTGCCATCACTGTCCACCTCTGTCTAAAATACTAGCAAGATTACTAGAGTCTAGAGTATCATTTAAGCAATAAATAGAAACATTCAAACTAATGTACCTATATACATTCTTATATACGCATATATATATATATATATATA
>NC_068990.1:65771374-65773750 GCF_001194135.2 Octopus bimaculoides | reverse complement strand
TATATTCCATTAATTACAAAGTGTCGCCTAATTAAGAACTTTCGCTCCACTCAAAGTAATTAATTAAAATCACATTTCAATTCAACTGATGATTTTCGGAAATTTCTATTCGCCGAACGGAGATCAATGTTGTGAGTACGGTACACTGATACAGAGATACACGCACACACACGCATACACACATACAAATGAACACACAAAAGTGCACGCGCACAGCATACATACCCACACATATACATACACAGACGCACACACGCGCGCGCGCACATTGATTCGCAGTATTGCCTGAATCTTCTTCACATTTCGAAGTTCGTTATTTACATAAACCAATACCAACCATCAAAGATCATCCGGTGAAAGCTCAAGAGCATAAGAGATATACGTATATTGTAGATGATATCTTTACCATTGCAAAACCTGTATGGAATATCGGTGAAACCTAGTAAAAATATCTATTTTGTTGAAAAACCATTTTCCTCCCATTCCTCAATTAAAATAAAAATTAATCGGGCAGAAATGTAAAGGTTTATTATTTTAAAATTCAAATGGAAGTTGGAGAAATTCCTCCATGAAGTACTAAATAAACCACCGAGACATTATTGCATTTCATGAAATAACTCCCTAATTGATGAGGCTATCATGCCTTAAAACTTGTGGTGTAAATAATTAAAACAAATATACGTTAAGAAAAAAGCAGTTTTTTTTAAATAAGAAATAAAGGACCCAAAAACTTTCAAAGAGATGTTGGAAACATTTCTCCAGATACTAGATTAACCCACAGACACCTGGATACAACTCAGCAAATAACTCCCTACTTGAGTGGGTCACGATGTGTTAAATCATGGCTTGAAAGACTAATTTACGTGGTTCTGTTAAGTTAGATTAGATATGTCCACAACTTATATAAGTTATTGAATTAATTATTTTCTTAAATATTTCCATATTCATCTTCAAGATATATTTCTGATGGAGTTCATTTTACATATTGATACCCTAGTCTCTGCCTAGGTTTCAATACAGCTCTCAGATTTTCTCGCTCTACAGTCAACACTAAATATATTTCTATAAAAGGAAAAGAGAGAGTTGCCATATAAGGTATTAACACCTACACGAATATAGGTTAACCAATCAGTACAGGCATATGCATTTATGGCTATAGCCACTTCAAAATAAGTGTGCAGGTTTTCATGCAAAATAGATTTTTGGACATTCTGGTTCAAGAGCTATTTAAAGGCGAGTCAATTCTACTTAGAGAGATAGAGTTATTTCCCCGTATTAGATGTGTCGCTTCTCACTAGCCTTACTTAACTTAATGGACCAGAAGTCTATTTCAAGGTTTGTGGGGCTCGGTAGTTTTTCCTATATGGTAGTCACTCATTTATTTCACATTCTGCTCTCCTATTCGCAGGCTTTAACTAGTAGGGTCTGTCAATGGATTTCATTATATACCATGATTCATATGACCTGCACCACTTTCATAGTATTTATTCATTGGGTGCACACCTGCGGCTGAGAGGTTAAGCATGGAACACACTGGTATTAAGTCAAAGTCGTCTTCGGCGAAATTTGAACTCAGAATGTAAAGACAGGTGAAAACCGCTAAGCATATTGCCCAGTGTGCTAACGATTCTGCTATCTCGTCGCATTAATAATAATAATAATAATAATAATAATAATAATAATAATAATAATAATAATGAAAAAAGGCATAGGACGGGCGATACATACCCTGCGCGCTGATAAATTTTTTTGCAAATTATATTGTGGCTTACAATGCGTTACTTATCCATACTTTTTAATTGAACTAAATTAAGCTTTATAAATGTTTGACTAAAAGGGGATTAGAAGCCTAAGTAGACTTGATCGATGTCTACGCCAAACGCATATGAGTAAAATGTGCATATGACTAAATAAATGAATATTCAAATAATAATCATGATTATGAAAAAAGAAAGTGAACAGAATGAAATACTTATAGAAAATATTGCATAGAATTTGAGAAGTGTTTACAAAGTCTTTCAATGATGGCAGGAGAATCAAACGTATTGTGGTTCGTGGTAGATTATAAATAATACGAACACTTGCTTATCAGGAAATTTGTAAGTTCGATTTTTTTATTAATTATTTTCTTTTTAAGTATCACCATTAGAGGTATTCATACTCAGGTGAAATAAAGAAATCAACTCATAAATAAATGAAATCCTGGAATCCATCACTGTACACACACACACACACACACACTGCTGCATGTCTATGTATGTATTTATATATATGTGTGTGTACCGTTTACGTATCTACGTACATAGGCACACCATGATCTAAGCACACGCAGACGAGAGTTGTATCAAATGATATATACAACATATATATACATAT
>NC_068990.1:65769562-65771345 GCF_001194135.2 Octopus bimaculoides | reverse complement strand
GAATATGCCAAAACGAGGCACACTCTCCGTGCACATAAATTCTTTCACAAAAAAATCTGCACTGACAAAATATTGTGATTCACCCGTTTCGGCAGTGTTGAAAACAATCAAACTAAAGTTTCATCATTTTGAGTCACTCACCCAATGGGTATTTCTGCCGATTTGGTGAAAATCCGTTCCGCCGTTTTCCAGTAATTTTGCAAATACACACACAAACAGGCAAATACGAGTGATTACAATGCCCTGCTTTCGCTTATGCGCGCAGGGTATTAATGATGATGATGATAATAATAATAATAATAATAATAATAATAATAATAATAATAATAATAATAATAATAATAATAGTGGAGCCTAAAAACAGTAACGATATCATAGAAGGTGCATTAGGTATGATAAATAACGTTCAGACAAATACATAACAAAAACACCAGTATTTACAAGTGTATATAACATACAGAAAATAGGACTTCATCCTACGCAAAATACTTTCAATACAGTGAAAATAAGAGTATCACAACAAACCACAGCACATACCCAAGGCACACAGAGCTGCGCTCGGCAGTGCAGTGAGAGCATGAGATGAAAGAAGAAGAAGAAGAAGAAGAAGAAGAAGAAGAAGAAGAAGAAGAAGAAGAAGAAGAAGAAGAAGAAGAAGAAGAAGAAGAAGAAGAAGAAGAAGAAGAAGAAGAAGAAGAAGAAGAAGAAGAAGAAGAAGGAGGAGGAGGAGGAGGAGGAGGAGGAGGAGGAGAAGAAGAAGAAGAAGAAGAAGAAGAAGAAGAAGAAGAAGAAGAAGAAAAAGAAATGCTTGGAAAGGTCAAGAAACAAGGTATCAGGTGTAGATAACAGCTCAACCATCATCTGGAAGGGCTCACTTTTGCACAAACATTTGTTGGATTTTTGTAATGAGACCAACAAAGGAAACAAATCAACAACGTTCTCAGTTTTCACTTATTTCACTTCTAAAGAAAGGTAATCTCCATATTACAGAGGAATTATACTCTCATCTTTAAACCTAAAAAAAAATTATAAATCCATGTCTTTAATAGGATTTCCCTTCATGTCGATCTTATCCCAAGCATCGAATGTATTTGAAAGCACCAATAAAGGGTCATGGTATATACCCTGTTAAATTGGGATATACCCATGGTATATACCCTGTTATATGATGACCCAGATGAGATTGTCAAAGCTATCATCATCAAGTTTTGCACAAAGGAAAGATGATGCAACTAAAGAGTTTCTAACAATAGTAGGGATCCTTCAAGGAGACACTCTAGTTATGGTAGTTATGAAATGTGAAGCGGCTGTGTTGGTAATGTTGTGTTGTGTGTCGACTGCAGTGGGAACAGAGACAGTTTTCCCTATGAAGGCTTTTTGGAGTCTATACACTGATATAGTGTCTTTACGACCATTAATGTCTACAGGGAAAAATTTATCCGTGCGTGAAAGAAAACGGAATGAACCTGCATACGGTGCTGTCAACGGAGGTTTAACAATATCGTTGCGCACATAAACGTGAGTCCAATAAGTAAAGCGTTCTTCAAGTCAGAGCTAGAAATGCAATTGTCAAGTAGGTAAGAGGTTTCAAACAGGGCCGTTGTATTCAAAACTGGTAAAACTAAAAATTTTCAAGGATAAATTAAATTTATTATTGTTACTAAATATGTTAGTGTTATTTAATTTCTGAATGGTTTTGCTGCCGTTTGTCTATGTAGTTTGATTTCTTTATCCATCAGATTCTACTAAGATAGAAATGTGAATAAAATTAATAATAAATACA
>NC_068990.1:65767024-65769460 GCF_001194135.2 Octopus bimaculoides | reverse complement strand
GAATCAATCCAGCGGTTCTTGAGATATCTTATCCAGGGACAAACAGTCAAACACGACTGAAAACAATACCTCCGCCTTTGCTAAGGTAATAATAATAATAATAATAATAATAATAATAATAATAATAATAATAATAATAATAATAATAATAATAATAATAATCCTTTGTACTTTAGGCACAAGGCCTGAAATTTGGGCGAAGGGATTAAACCGATTACATCAACTCCAGTGCGTAACTGGTACTTATTTAATCGACCCGAAAGAATGAAAGGCGAAGTCGACCTTTGGTGAAATTTGAACTCAGAACGTGACGACGGACAAAATAGTACCAAGCCCTTCGCCCAGCGTGCTAACGATTCTACCAGAATAACAATAATAATAATAATAATAATAATAATAACAATAATAATAATGATGATGATGATGATGATGATGATGATGATGATGATGATGATGAAGACGGAGCTCAACGCTGCTGGTGAATGTCATGCACGAATAGCTGCACAACTCAACACCATGTTAAACCCGGACTAAGTAACACCAGGGTGGTTGACAATGTGTAGGACAGTGCTGTGCTTGAAAAACACCGAAAAAGGCAATACGGTAGACAATTACAGGCCAATATCTTGTTTGCCACTTATGTGGAAATTATTGACTGGAAAAAAAAACAGAGTCCTGCCACATGAGCAGAATGGTTGCAAGCATAAGTGCGAAAGTACCAAGAATCAGCTTCTGATAGACACAACTGTACTTACAGACTGAAAGAGGAGGAAAAGTAACTTAGCCATGTCATGAATCGACTATCGTAAAGCGTACGATATGATCCCACATTCTTGGATTATTGAATGTATGAACCTATTTGGCATTGCATCGAATGTTGAGCGATTGCTTGGAAAAAGTATGACGAATTGGAGGACGGACCTGACAACATACGGAAGAAGTTTAGAGAAAGTAGAAATTAGGAGGGGCATCTTCCAAGGGGACTACCTGTCCCCACCGATCTTTGTACTGTACTTGATACCACTAGCACTGATTCTGAGGAAAGCAAAAGCTGGGTATGTAGTCAAAAGCCGCCAACAAAAAGTCATCCGGTTGTTATTCATGGATGACCGCAAACTTTATGGTAACGATGAATCCCAAGTCAGTTCCGTCCTTGATACTGTATATACTTTCAGTGCTGATATCAGGATAGAGTTCGGACTGAAAAAGTGTTGTGTGTTAGTCTTGAAGAGAGGCAAAATCAAATGTATGGACGCGCTAACGATACCGTCGGGGGGAGGTTATGAAGCAGATAGAAGAGACGGGCTATAAGTACTTGGAGATTTGGGAAATGGATAAATTCATGCAGAAAGCGATAACTGAAAAATTTAAGGTGGAGTACTTGGGCAGACTGAGATTGATACTTCAGTCGAAATCAAACGGACGGAATAAGATCGAAGCTATCAACACCTGGGCAGTTTCACTCCTTAGATATGGAGCAGGGGTAATCGTATGGACAGTAGACGAACTAAACAGTTTAGACAGAAAATTGCTAACTAGATATGGGACACGCCACCCAAAGAGTGGCACAGACAGACTGTATGTACCAAGAAAAAGAGGGAGAAGAGGACTTATTGGATGCGAACACAGCATTAAAACAACATAGCATGGTATGTAAAAAATGCCCCAGAACCACTATTATTAGAAGTAAGAAGGTGAGGTTTGTGTAGGATGAAAGATTGCAAAGATAAGGCATTGTACAAGAAATTGAAAACGAATGAAACTGAGCTAAGGGAGATAACTCAACTGAACTAATGGCATGCATTTGGACGTCATCAACATACAATTGTCTACTTAAGCCTGTTTAAATAGTTGGACAGGTTTTAGCATATAGAAAAATATTATGAATAATTTATGGTCATTATAATCTGCATAACTGAAAAAATCACAGAGGCAAAGGGGAATAACCTAAATAAACGAATGATATGATATAAATTTGAATATATGCTAAGGATAGTGAGCCGAATATTGTTTGAAAATGTATATAAAAACTAAAAACAACATTCTTAATAGAATTTTTCCATTTAGTCGGAGAAAGAAAATAACAATCGAGAGAGTGACGTTTGGAGAAGAAAGAAAGAAAGAAAGAAAGAAAGAAAGAAAGAAAGAAAGAAAGAAAGAAAGAAAGAAAGAAAGAAAGAAAGAAAGAAAAAAGAAAGGAAGAAAGGAAGAGTAAGAAAAAGAGAGAGAAAGGGTAAGGAAGGAAAAGGAAATAAAGGACAACTCAGAGAAAGAAATAAAGAAAGGAAGAAAAATAGAAAATAGATAAAAGAAAAGAATGAAGACAAGAAACAAAGGGAGGGAAAGGGCGAATAAACTGAAACAGAAAGAAAGAAATGAAATAGAAAGAAATTGAGAAAAAAAACAAGTTAAATACACTAACAACGAGAGAAAAAT
>NC_068990.1:65764134-65766138 GCF_001194135.2 Octopus bimaculoides | reverse complement strand
TGTATGTATGTATGAATGTATGAGTAAGTATGTATACATGTGTGTATGTGTGTGTCTGTATCTTTGCCTGTGTTTCTGTGTGTCTGTGTATGTGTATCTGTGTTGTGTGTGTGAAGGCGCATCGCTCAGTGGTTAGAGCGTCGGGATTACATTCGTAAAGTTGTGAGTGCGATTCCCGGACCAGGCTATGTGTTGTCTTCTTGAGCAAGGCGCTTTACTTCACGTTGATTCCAGTTCACTCAGCTATAGAAAAGACTTCTTCCATCACTGGTGAGGAACTGCATCGGCCTTTACCTTTCCCATAAACAACATCGGTGGGCTGACGTGGTCTGGCATGAAGTTAGGAGACTCCTATGTACGGGCGACTGCAGTTCTTACGCAAACAAAATTGCACAGATTTGTACCCAGTGGGGGAGCTTTCTATGAGTAATAACTTGGTCATTCATGATCGAAGTATGTGTAGAATGATAGATAGATAGATAGATAGATAGATAGATAGATAGATAGATAGATAGATAGATATAACCAACAATTTCAGAAAGGTTGAATATCACAACCTCTGCCTTTTCTTGCCAATCTATGGATTCATTTACATTTCTTAACTCTTAAATTTATTTTGAGATGAGATATTGTTTTCTTTCACGCAAGCAAACTGTCCTTATTTAGCCCGTTGCCCCATATATATATATATATATATATATATATATGTCCATAAATATATATGTTTTATATATTAAATATATATATATATAAACATAAAGACATACAGACCATACATACATATATATATATATATATATATATATATATAATATATATATATATATAGTGAGAATTTACAAAAAAACAAAAGACGAAGACGGGTGTGTAAAGAAAAGACAGATGTATTAGGTTAACGCTCGGGATGTGAGAAAGTCTTTTTCGTTTCGAGCCTATGCTCTTCGACAGGAAGGAACACAGAAATAAACAGGGAGAGAAAATTTAAAAAAAGGTTTAGTGGCTAGCGATCTGTCATGGCGAATGTCGGTCAGAGGGCTCACTCAGGACAGATAGGAAAAGTGGAGATAATAATGTAGTGGTGATCCCAAAACGAAGGTGCGCGTGCGTGTGTTTGTAAGACCGTGTACGTGCGTGTGAAAGGAGGTTGCTGACCTTGACGTGTGCGAGTGTGAATCTGTAGGTGTGTAGATGATGGAATGGGTGCTGGGAAGTGGTCAGTGCTAGTGTGTGCGGAGTGGTGTGATGTGGTTTGATATAGTATAGTTGTGAGTGGTGTGGTGGTGTGGTGGGGTGGTGTGTGGTGGTGCGTGCCGATGTTTGGGTGTGGGAGGCGAGAGTGGGAGAAGCAAGGGTGGGTATAAGGGATGGGGTGGAGTGGAATGCTATGTATAGGGATGGTGGGGTTGGAATGCGTATGGGTGGAGTAACGAGGGAGAGATTCACGATGAAGAGAGAGAGAAAAGGTGCGTAGGAGTAAAGAGAGAAAGTAGGTGTCAGACCAAGAGAGGAGAGGTGGGTCGGAGGAAGTAGGTGTGAGAGGAAGAGAGGAGAGAGGAGTAGGGTTAGATAAACAGGGAGAAGAGTTGAGCCCATGTGGAGCAAAGGAGCGAAGAGAGAAGATTAATTCCTGTTCACGTTGAAAACGGGAGTCCGAATGGACCTAGTGCAAGGACAATCCGAACACAGACAGGTGTTGTAAAGAATGACCGGTAGAATGGAAATGGTGCGAGACCGGAGTGTCGTTGCTGAGTCTGATGTCTCGGAGGTGTTCTGCGAGCCGGTCAGCCAAGCGGTGTCCCGTTTGACCGATTTATAGAGAAAGACAGAGTGATCAGAAGATGCAGTAGATGACGTTGTTAGAAGTGCAGGTAGAGGAGTCAGTGTCGTAAGTCCAAAACGTTGCTTTTTTAGAAAACGAAAAATTACTTTCACCACTCCATAGCAAAACCGTTGCACTAAATTTTGACAATTTTTGATATTTTGGACATACAACAGTTTAACATA
>NC_068990.1:65762328-65763963 GCF_001194135.2 Octopus bimaculoides | reverse complement strand
TATATATATAACAAAAATAAGGATCACATCTTTATTTGTTGAGTTCACCATACAAAGCCGATGATCGTTTCTGTCGTACCGACATACTTAGATATATGTTATATTATTCAAATTAATATATCCGAAAATACATGTTAATTTCTAACGTCATCCAAAATTAATTAAATAAACATGGTGATTCTGAGGTATGACATGGTAATTCAGAGGTTGAAACAAAGAGATTCTACGTCAAGACAGTTAGTTATCTATCTATTAAATATACTAAACTTTTTTAGAAAAATTATGTTTATTATATAATATATCAAAAGCAATTATAATTAAAAATTGAAATATTTCAATGCCTTCTGAAATTTATAACAATTTCATTGTAAAATTACCATTGTAATTTAATAATATTAATTTAGAAATTATTATGTAGTACATTTCTGACGATATTTTCTTAGTTCATTTTCAATTTAACTAATTTTGAATCCCCTTGAAAACGATGTGTTAACATGTATTTTTGCATATATAAATATGAATATTTTATGTATCTAAATATGCCGATACAGCAGACACGATCGTTGACTTTGTATGATGAATTCAAGAATTAAACACGCGATTCTCTATCAGTATTTTTGTTGTCTAATACTCTAAATTTCACGAAATTCTTCTAAATGATATTTGGATCTACTTGTCATACATGAGGAATTCTCTTGGATGTGTATTCTACTTGCATCTATTGGTATCTGATTGTCTAATATAGTTTTAAAAATTCGTTTGAATCTGAGTACTTTATTGATATCTGCCTGGATTTATAAATCTCTTTATTCGTCTCTCTCTCTCTCTCTCTCTCTCTCTCTCTCTCTCTCTCTCTCTCTCTCTCTCTCTCTTTCTCTCTCTCTCTCACACACACACACACACTCACTGACACATACACATATGAATGTGCTTTGAACACGAAACCTAAAGGACTAGAAAGATGTAGAAGAATTACTGCAAGGTGTTCTTTTAATCGAAGCTCAAACGATTCTACCAGGTCGCCACCCATTAACACGAGTGATATAATGGCTTCTAATTTAGATGCAACACTGACAATTTCTCGACATGAAACAGTCATTCTAAGCCAGCGCTCACAGCCTTCCTCACAATCAAACTAAATTTAAATCAGAAACTGTTAGTGGTCTTCCAATTACGACAATTCATTTATCAGGATTTCATTAGGTCTTTTACATTTTTTCTCTTTCTAGTGGGCTTTAAGTTTGTTTTTTTTTTCTTTTTTCCTTTACTTGATGTTTTGATGTTTTATCCTCCTTTGAACAGTCAAAAAGAAGTATTTTTGTCCTGCCCCATTCCGATTACAATGATGTGCATCATATCGAAGAGACACAAATTCTATGAATTTAGATAGATAGATAGATAGATAGATAGATAGATAGATAGATAGATAGATAGATAGATGGATGGATGGATGGATGGATGGATGGATGGATGGATGGATGGATGGATACTACATACATATTTACACACATGCATATATACGTACATATATATATACAAATACATACATATGAATGTGAGTAGATATGTAAATGCGTGTATGTATGTGTGTGTATGTATGTGTGTGTATGTATGTAAATATATATATATATATAT
>NC_068990.1:65758636-65761543 GCF_001194135.2 Octopus bimaculoides | reverse complement strand
TATATATATATATATATTGCAAAAAATAATAAGGTAGTCAGATATCTGGATGGTTGTACATTTACAGATTTTTATTAATATGTCACATATTTTATAAATATTAGCGCTTGCATCTATTCTTAAGCGCTAATATTTATAAAACATGTGACATATTAATAAAACTCTGTAAATGTACAACCATCCAGATATGTAAGTACCTTATTATTTTTCCAATATATAATCCCTGTACATCACCTCTAAACCTTCCAATATATATATATATATATATATATATATACATATACTTTTACGTGAAGTTATATCCATATATATACAGGAATCCCTCGCTTTACGGAATCCTTTCCTATATATCTGGCCGTAACACGAACTTAATTTCCTGTTGATTTTCATATCATGTAAGATTGCGTTTCTACGAATTTCTTCGAAAGAAAAAAGAAGAAGCACAAGAAAACACTAAACGAGAGAGAACAAGCAATACGATCACCTTTATATAGGAAAATGACAATTTCTAAATGTGTACAGTATAGTATAGAAACACACACATAAAAAAAAGCTTTCATGTGGAATAAGGTGGAGGATCGTAATATCGTAAAAGAAAGTTTTAACCACAAAAGATGTTGATCACAGTGCGGGAGGTGGTGGTGGAATGTTCGTTACGTGGGGGATTAGGGGCTATATTTATTACATTATAGTTCATGATCATGGACATCAGCTTAAGAGCTGAGTACCTTATCCGAAGTTGATTGTTGTTTATGACACATCATCTCTTTGTATAGCTCAGTATAGGACTTCGTTGTAAACTTTTCGTGTAATTTTTATGCTACATTCACGATTAGGATTATCACCAGCAAAAACCTGCAGACCTTCCCCTGTAAGTGCCACGCTTTAACAATAATTTTTGTTATCAGTTTAAGTGGTGTAAGTGGAGTTTCCGTTGTCTCATCTGTATTCTTAGCTTGTTCTTTTTTAAACACCAGCTCCTCGTTTAATGTCACAAGTACAATCTATCCATATATTTTCCCAAGCAGCTTTCAAATTTTGTTTCACTTCATCCCATGATCCAGCTGTATAATCCGCAGCATCTATTACGTTGAATTTCTGCCTTGGCTGGAGCAAAGAAGTTCTGTTCTTGAGGTTATATTGTGCCCTCACATTATCAGAAATATCATCTATCTTCGCTGGATGGCTCGGTGCATTGTCCAAAAGAAGTAATACTTTGCTGGAAATATTATGTCTGTCATTGTACCTTTCTACCGAGGGACATAAAACGTTTTTAAACCACTCTTTAAAAAGGCTCTTAGCCATCGATGCCTTATTTGACCGCTAAATCAGAGGTTGATTAAACTTTGTGTAACCCATGAAAGCCCTTGAATTTTCAGAGTGATATACGTGTAGGGTTTTTAATTTCATATCACACGTGGCATTTCCTCCCAGATGAAGTGTCAGACATTTTTGGAAGTCCTAGTGTTCATTTTACTTCTCGAAAAATAGAAGTTCTAGCAAGTAAACACCGCTAGAATAGTGCGGTCATCGACATAGTGTACTTGCTATGGTGTATGGTGTGTAGCCTCATTCAGTAATCATTTTCTTCAACTTCTTATGATAATTATTAGCAGTTTCTGTATCAGCACTCACAATGTCGCTACTTGAACCTTTCAAACCAGCCTTTACTAGTCAAGCAGAGATTTTCATAAGACGTTTCACCTTTTTTCGGCAAATAGTCATATAAACTTGTGACTCATTTTTCAATTACCCATTACGCCGATATTGACCTTCCATCCATACACACTCTAGAGTCACTCCATTTTAAGCGCTATATCAGATCTATGGAAAAATAATATCTGGGCACTTGATATAATTTTCTCTCTGTTATCAAGTATTTTTCCCACTGTAGACGTTGCAAGATTTAATGTTTTGGCAAATTTAGTTTTACTTCCGCATCATGAAACTTTAAAACATGAAGTGTAATCCCTTTACGGTTCCTTTTCGTACTACTTCTTTCCAGATATCTCAGACTGAAAGCAAATCCAACAGCAGCAGCGATAAATCCACAGCAAATATGTAGCAAAAAAGCTTGTAGCGGGAAAGATTTACTTTGTGAAAGCAGAAAATTCTTTTATTCCTATGGATGTAATGATGACAATGAGATGAAAAAGTGAATGACTCAGGAAGAGAAAATACTGTGATTACAGTTAGCTTGAAGGCTTACAAGATTTTATAAGCAATTCGCTACTTGTACTTCTGACTTAAGATATACACGCACACACACACATACACACGCATACTCACAAATATTCTCATACACACACAGACGCATACCCATTCACATACATGTGCTGGCGCACATGCTATCTGTTGTAGCTAGTTGGATTAAAAAATAATATTCAAATCGTTGTCACTATGTTGTGATCTTAACTGAAACGTAAGTCGCTTTTGGGAAGAGAAGAAAGCGTAGTTTTAGATTGCTAACGATTTAAAACTACGCAATACTAGTCTACGTAAGAGCGAAAGTACAAACCGTGTCCCGAAATTAATGGTGGTTCTTTACAATTGCCCTATCAAATTCAGTAACCTGAGGTAGCTGTAATGTATGTGTGTGTGTTCTGTGTACGTGTATGTACATACATATAGACAACTATGTATATATCCCTCGCCATATTGCGGTTCACCTATCACGGTTTATTATTTAAGCTTACGTCGATTCCTTCGTGGTGTTGCTTTGCATCTATAATAAAATATATATATATACAAATTATAAGAATAATTTTAAAGAAAATACAGTATAGTACTGTTTCTACTTCGCGGATTCTCACCTATTGTGGGGGGTTGGGTTGGAACGTAACATCTGCGATAGTAGAGGGATTACTGTATGCGTGTGTGTGTATGTGTATATATATATGTATATAT
>NC_068990.1:65755445-65758479 GCF_001194135.2 Octopus bimaculoides | reverse complement strand
TATATACACATAATAGTTAAACAGGACATCAAACATTAAGGCAAGGCAAATATCTCAAGTCATATACAATATTATTATAGGAAGAAATTCAAAATCTTACAGCTGTTTCTAGGATATCCCCGAGTACGGGATATTCCGTCATCAGAGACAAATAGAAGAGGAAAAGTATGGAAAATGAGAATGGTATATATCAATAAGATGACAACAAAGAGGAAGGGAGTAAAAGAATAAGGAGATGGAAAGAGAGAAGAAAAAAGAAGCATAAATGTTTATAGTTCAACTTTCCGAAGTTATAAAAACCAGAGTATGAGTCTTTAGGTGCAACCCTACGTAGATCAATGAGCGGTTTATTATTTAAGCTAATGTCGATTCCTTTGCGGAGTTGTTTTGCATGAATATACGAAGGATTGCACCTAAAAACTTACGCTCGTGGATCTACGCAGGATTGCACCCAAGGACTCATGCTCTGCTTTATTATAACTTCGGAAAATTGAACTATGAGCTTTTATGATTCTTTTTACTTCTCTCATTCTATCCCCTTATTCTTTTACTCCCTACCTCTATGTTATGATCTTATTGATATATAGCATTCTCATTTTCCATACTTTTCCCCCCCTATTTGTATCTGATGACGGAATATACCACACTCGGGGATATCCCAGAAACAGCTGTAAAATTTTGAATTTCTTCCTATAATAATATTGTATATAACTTAAGATAAATGCCTTACCTTAATGTTTTATATCCTATTTAACTATCATATATCCGCTGCATCAGAAATCTGCAATGGATCCATAACTACCGTCTCGGCTATAACCTTGGAGCCACAATAATCCGTTACAGCACTTACCTAGCGTACCTAATCGTTTAGATCACCTGTGAACTAAACCCCCATGCTTTCTATGTGTGTGTGTGTGTGTGTGTGTGTGTGTGTGTGTAAGCGTGTGTATGTGCATACACATATATATGTGTGTATATATACATATAAATATATATATATGTATGTATGTATGCATATACGCATGAACACACACATTATATCGATTTCGTGAAGGTGTTCACAAAAAGTGTGAGTGTCACAAGCTACTCTTTCTTTTCTTATTAATGTTTCATTTCATCAACACTTATGTTGGAACAAGTCACCAATTAAAAAGCTATAACATTACACACCCACAAAAACACATGCACATAGACTCACGCATACTCATAATCTACCATGAAACTAAATTCTTTCCAATACTAATTTCTTTTCCCACCGTTTCATTTCCGCTGATTAAATTTTTAAGCTATACAGTATCAAAGTAATCAGCAACAGTTAATTTTTTATATTTATTATTATTATCATCATTATTATTATTATTATTATTATTATTATTATTATTATTATTATTATTATCATCATCATCATCATCATCATCATCATCATCATCATCATCATCGTCAATAAAGCGGCGAGCTGGCAGAATCGTTAGCACGCCGAGCGAAATGCTTAGCGGCATTTCGTACACCGCTACGTTCTGAGTGCAAATTCCACCGCGGTCGACTTTGCCTTTCATCCTTTCAGGGTCGATGAAATATGTACCAGTTACGCACTGGGATCGATGTAATCGACTGGCCCTCTCCCCCAAAATTTCGGGCCTTGTGACTAGAGCAGAAAAATTATTATTATTATCATTATTATTATTAACGTGGTGAGTTGTTAGAATCGTTAGCACACCGATTCAGGTAAAATTGGCGGGCAAGCCAGGGAAGTGCTCATGTCCGTCGTTGAGTAAAATCCATGGTCATCGTACCTATATTCGCCAATGCTGATCACCTAACAGCAGCTGGTGCCCAGCTAGAGTAGCGGCCAAGCACGTTGTGTGTATAACAATGCTCCACTGGACTCTAAATGTATTGACGGGTCTTAACTGACACCAGTCGTTTATCAGTCGTTATACCATGAACTTGTAATAAAGAATTTGTAAAAGAAGTGGAAATCTTTAATACAATACTCCTTTTCTACGTATCTAACGGACTGCGGTCTTCACATTCTCTGTCTTTTAATTTTAGCCGAATAACAATGGATAAATCTTTGAGAGAGGCTGATATCAGTTAATCCTGACAAAAACCAGCGCAACAACTTCCCAACTAGTAGACGATGACGATATTTTAACTGAAAACAAGGCGTTTTCCATGCCTCTACATACAGTAATCCGAGAAAAGCGACAGGAAGTCACTTTTCTTCACTCCTATGAAAAAAAAATCTGTAGAAATATAGCTGGACAGAACAAGTATTTCTCGAAACCTGCGACGTTCGTTATCCCACTAGTACAAAGAAGAACGATGCCGGTATTAGCATCATGTCTCCAGACTGGGGTTAATTTCATCTCTTTCTATCACCAACCACAGAGGCCTTGAAAATGGCCCTAAGCGAGACTGCTCTATCTTCACTGAGTAAACGAATAATATATACAAAAAAAAAAAATAAAATAAAGATGCACAATTAAAAGAGCGTAAACATTAAACGATTTTTTTTCTTTCATTAAACAACTAAAGTTTTGTGTCTACAGAGGAACTAAATTGAGATGAAGTTAATAATAGTGTTTAACAGTGAATGTATTAGAAATATATTTGAAGATGTAAACAATGGGAATTTTATTGAAATATAAAGTGTGATAGTAGGTGTATGTATGTGCAAGTGTTTATATGAACGTATGCTAATGTGTGTATGATACTGGTGTAAGTAGGTGTTCATTTCAGATTATGAATGAGAAATATTGACTTTCCATCGTATCGTGTTTGTGTGTGTGTGTATGTGTGTGTGCGCGCGCGTCCGTCTGCGTCTGCACGTGTGTGGTGAGAAAGAAAGGCGTAAGCGGGCGAAAGAGAGGGATCCTAGTGCGTGTGTGTGTATATATATATATATGTGTGTGTGTGTGTGTGTGTGTGTATATATATGTATGTATATATATATATATGTACACATATATATATATATATGTATATATATGCGGGTGTACATGGAGCGATTTATGTATGTGTGGATACATAT
>NC_068990.1:65752348-65753075 GCF_001194135.2 Octopus bimaculoides | reverse complement strand
ATATATATATATATATATATATATAAGGATTTCGTAATGAGATTTTTTTAAAAATCCAAGGCTGTGTATAATATGGAACATTTATAAATATAATACAAAATGGGACAACAACGCAAAACATACAGACAGTTAGGTGATACAAGAAAGGGACAACAAAACATCCAGATAGACGATACAAAGAAATCAAGGACAGGTCGTTCGGAGTTTTCTTTCATCAGTCGAGATCTTGGAAATATTGGGTACCGGGTGCAGCAGTTAAATAGTCGAGAACATATCTGTATACGTTGTTATTGTTGTTGTTTTGTGGGAGGTGGTCTGGAAGAGAGGTCTGTGCTCATAGTCTTCACCAGGGACCATCCATTCCCGAACATTGATATTGATGCACTGATAATAGGTGCAAATCGACGACTACAAGAAATACATGTGCAAGGGTAAGTTTTAGTGGAGTTACATTCTCCAGAATAAGGACAGGATGGAACGGTTAGTGCTTAACCACTTGCCAGTGCGAAGCATGTTCATAAGTTTGTCCTAAACGTCCACGCTTGTTTTCAGACTGTTACTTATCACTCGCTTCATACGACTCAATTTATTCTCATGGTTGAAAACAATGAGAATGTGTATCCTATATGAGGCGTGGACGCCAGGGTCATATGTCTTGTGTATCGCATGGGATACACAAGACAGATATATATATATATAGATATATATATATATATATATATATATA
>NC_068990.1:65747932-65748705 GCF_001194135.2 Octopus bimaculoides | reverse complement strand
TATATATATATATATATATAAAACATACATCAAGTACAGGACATCGTCGATTGTCTTCGTCTATTGTTTTCTCTGTACGTTCACCCTGTCGTTGTTTGTTCGTTCGAAGCTCTAACTCTCCAGAAATTTTATATTTTAAAAATTTCTGGATGCTGTTGTTTAATGAAGCTTTCCCTATATTGTCGTTGAAAGCTCGAAATAGGGAGTAATTAACAGTCGACAACTGAGAAGGGGTTAGACTTCTTGTGGTATTTTGTCCTGTACTTGTCTCTCATTATGTGTCTACGGATTTTCCACTCGTTGGTGATGTCCTGTTCTTCCGGTTTATTTACTGGTACTTTGTCCTGTACTTATTGCTCGTGTGTCTACGTAATTTTTCATTCGATAGTGATGTCCTTTTCTTATTGTATATTTATGGTAATTTGTCCTGTACTTGATGTATTTCATATTTATTGATTTATAATGGAACAACACGCAACCTTGTTCACAATACGCTTTTACTATATATATATATAATATATATATATATATATGGTGATGACGATTAAGATGCTGAGGATAATGACGATGATGCTCACGATGATGATGATGATGATGAGAATAAGGATATAAGCGAAGAACAAGTGAATGAATAGATGTAGTAGTCATAGTAGTAGAAGTAGTAACAGCAGTAGTAGTAGTAGTAGTAGTAGTAGTAGTAGTAGTAGTAGTAGTAGTAGTAGTAGTAGTAGCAGCAATGATACATGTGTGTGTGTGTGTGTGTGTGTGTGTGT
>NC_068990.1:65745782-65747418 GCF_001194135.2 Octopus bimaculoides | reverse complement strand
TATATATGTGTGTGTGTGTGTGTGTGTGTGTGTGTGTGTGTGTGTGTGTGTGTGTGTATTCTATTATTGTTTTTTCCTTTTATTTGTTTCAGTCATTTGAATGTGGCCATTCTGGACCACCACCTTTAGTCGAAAAAATCGACCTCCAGGACTTATTCTATCGGTCTCTTTGCCGAACCGCAAGGTTACGGGGACGTAAACACACCCATCAGTGGTTGGTCAAGTCCCACCTTGAATCCCTCTAACATAAAATCACTGGTCTGCCGGTGGAAGGAAATGGAGTGCTGTCAGAGAGTTGGAGGTGGCAGAGGTACAGTTGAAGAAGAAGACTGGTTGAGACCGTGAAGATATGGGCTGCTTCCCAGCTCACTAGATTCGAAGTGTCAAAAGGAAAATGACAGCATTTGATTCATGAAGAACTTTGCACATGCATGGAAGAAGGGCAAGTATGATGGTAGGGCTCAAGCATCACTGAGCCCAGACAAGGTGGGCCAATATATGGCAGCAGGACATTACCTGGCTGGATCTCTAGAGGACTGACATCCAGCGAAACATATTTCTAACTGTCTTCGGCACTTTACCAGGTCCAACAAACCTTCACACATGGGGCAGGAATCAAACACCGTCTTCATCCTTGTGTGCTGAAGGAGGATCCTTTCAACTCCTCTTTATTAGCAGTCTCAGAGCCTTAGCCAATGGCCGCTACCGCAGGCTGCATGACCAGATGCTCAGAGAGACCGAGGATGTGATATCGACAACCATTCAGTCCAGTAAATATCACCCCATGAAGAAGGGCATCACTTTTATCAGAGCCAGAGAGAAGTCCAATTCATAGAAACTCAAGCAGCCATCATGCTTACATTCCACAGTCCTTGGCTGGCTGCTGAAAGTGGGTTTTGTAGAACAGTTAAAGTTTCTAGATCACATGGTACCAACCAAGCTCCGCCCAGACATAGTGATCTTCTAAAATTCCACGCAGTAGATGGTCATGTAGGAACTGACTGCGGGAGCTTTCCAAATACCAGTAACTGGTAGAATAGCACAGAATCGGGGCTGGCAGGCACTTTTTGAGGCAATAGAAGTGGGCTTTCTTCAAAGCTCTAACTGGTTATGGAAATATTGGCTCAGAAAAGCTAGGGCTATAAATCCCATCAGTGAAGCTGCAGGAAAGTTCACTAGGTGGCTTTGAATAAAGACGGCAGGCCAGTGGTTTGCTGTTAAAAGGATGCAAGGTGAGACTTGACCAACCATTGATGGGTTAAATGGGCGAGGTGGTCTGATTTCGAAAGACCCGAAACTCCCATGGATCCTTGAAACATCACTGAAGACGCATCCCATAATATCTGCTCGATGTATCTTAAAAGTACACACCCGAGCGCGCCACAAATACATGTATACATACACACAAACACACATGCATGCACACGTATATTCATGTGCTACACTTAAGCAAATGCATAATTATTCATATGCATAGGCTTCAAATACATGTATGAATAAAGAACCGCACCTCCACACCACATTCTCTACACTAACATCCGCTCTCAGTCCTACACTCACTCCTCCTCTCTCTAACATAGACTCACTCCTATGTCTTTGTGTGCGTATATATATATATATATATATATATATATAT
>NC_068990.1:65741486-65743680 GCF_001194135.2 Octopus bimaculoides | reverse complement strand
GGTGGTGAATTTTCAAAAAAAAAACTTACAACCCCATATATATTTTACGTATATATCCTTAGTAATTTTTAAAAGATTGGTTCGGCAGTCATTCATTTACTGCCGACTGATACTGCGCTTGCGCGGTGAATTGAAAAAATTATAATGTATTACAAAGAGACACGTGTTAATGGTCTCTTAATTATATGTTAGTTTTATGGCGCGGTCACTGATGAAGGATTTCGCCTAGCAAATTATTTTATTTGCTAAAAAAATCCAGAAACCTAGGTCTCACCGGATTAAAATAACAGGGTAAAAAGTTTTTTTTTTTTTCATTCCTTATGAAGATTGCTCTTAAATGTGGTTTTGGTCGTTTTGACTACTTCTAGCGTGTAAAAACTGCCTGTTGAAGGTAGTTTTCTCTTGTGTTTAAAATATATATATATATAGGTTAGTAGTTAGGATGCTGGACTCACGATTGTAAGATCGTTGTTTCGGTTCCTGGTCCTGTCGACACGTTCTGTTCTTGACCAAAACTCTTTATTTGACGTTGTTCCAGTCCACTCAGCTGACAAAGAAGTATGTGAATATACATTCACGTATATTTGTCATTACTTCGTATGATAATATAGATATATTTCTGAATTTGTACGCATATATGATTATGACAAATAAGACTTTTATTGTTGGCAAAGTGGCAGAATCGTTAGCACGCTGGAGGAAATGCTTAGCGGTATTTCGCCCGTCGCTACGTTCTGAGTTCAAATTCTACCGAGATCAACTTATCCTTTCAGGGCTACCAAATTAAGTACTAGTGAAATACTCGCGTCAATATAATCGACTAGTCCCTTCCCACAGAATTTCAGGCCTTGTGCCTATAGTAGAAAGGGTGGTGGTTGTTGTTGTTGTTTTTTTGTTTTTTTTTCAAACGAAATCACAATAACTAAATTACACTGTTGTTGAAAATTCCTTCGGGTATTTCTTCTGCTCTACGTTATGAGTTTCAAATCCCGACTATGCCAACTTCACATCTCGTCCTTTCAGGATCGCTTATACAAAGTGGCGGCCCCACATTAGGCTCGATTTAATCGACGAAACCCCTAAAAGATTTCAAGGCCTCCAAGCCTTATATAGAACAGTATGAAATGTTAAAGAAATAAATTGACAGCAAGGAATCAGGTATTAGGAGACGTGAGAGTTAGGAAAGGAATCTTCTAGTGAGGACAGTATATTTCCTTTGACGTTTGTGCTGTGAATGATTCGATTGTGAAATACTGCGGAAGATAAAGTTACGCTTTTTCTGAGAAATGTTAAATGAAAGCCCGTTCACCTTCTATTTATGAATGATTTGAACTTGTTCACAAAAAGTGAAGCAGAATTGGACAGTCTAGTCCATTCTGTGCGGATGTTTTCAAATGATTTAAAGATGGCGTTTGTATCGTCAACAGAAAGTAGCTGCCCAACACTAGAGGCGATTTAATCGATGAAACCCCTAAAAAGTTTCAGAGCCTCGAAGCCTTTACCGAAATTAACAATAAAAGAAATAATCATTATTACTTTTCGACATAAGACAAGACGTCAACTTAAAGAAAAGTGTGTAATCGATTATGATTGATACCAAGTCTTGGTTAGTGTTTATTTTATCGATCCTAGAAGATCGGCAAGCTAAGTCGACCTGGTGAGGTCGACTTTGTCTCGCCGAAACCAAAATGTAAGAAACCATAATTCTAAACGCCGCAATGTATTTTGTCAGTCACTGCTGATCCCGCCAATAGCAACGCCATGTTATAATAGACTGAATCTCTTGATTTGCGTATGCTTAATTATTGATTCTACCTACATTTTTATTTAATGCAAAACTAGAGCAAATGAAGGGATTATGGCGAAGTAATTGACAACGTAAGTCCTCAGTTAACTGAACCAAGCAGTGCGAGTATGTGAGTTGGTGGTTGGGTGGGCGTAAATTTCTAGCAGGAAAGTGCTTATCATGCGGGATGCCCTACCAGAACAAAGTTAACCCAAATCTATCCAAGGAATGCATAATAAATGTAACAAACACAAACAGTGTCTACCCCAACAGGGAAGAATCCTGAGCTAATGTATAACATCTACGTAGCCTTTACGCGATATACTTACGTATACGAGAATAGCACACACACACACACACACACACACACACACACACACACACACACACACACACACACACACACAC
>NC_068990.1:65736940-65741373 GCF_001194135.2 Octopus bimaculoides | reverse complement strand
ACACACACACACACACACACACACACACACACACACACACACACACACACACACACACACACACACATATATATATATACACGCAAACACATACACCCTGATATACATTTCTATACATAAAAATATAAGCATATGTGTAAATATTTACGAGGTGTAAATGTGCTATTGTGATATCCGTACACAAAGAATTACGCATATACAAGAATAATACATCCGTATTATGCCTTCACAGACAGCAAAGACAATATACATTACCTTCCAACATAACATAGATAATATACCTTAATTTCATACATAAAGTTATATACATCAATATTTATTCAGAAATGTGCATCAACTTGTTTGTCGTTAGAAACTGCAGTTTTGAAACAAACGAACAATTTGTAGGATATGCACTTCGGCATGACTACGAAGTCTTTCACTAAAATCTTCAAAGGAAATATGTCGAAATATGCTAATATCTCCTTGCAATACTTGCAAACGAGATACTCAGATAATATTGATTCTAATCGTATTTAGAATGGCCGTTACGTTTGACGTATCTACGATAATGATTAGATATTATTCATACTAGTAATTTACGTAGATCAGTTTCATTTAACATTGTGGAATTCATAATCCAAAAATACGTTGCACAAAACCAGATATCGTGAAAACTAAGAGCTTGTAACCACCTGCCTCGTATAGCAGTCAAATCTTCCTCACATCACGCAGTAATGTCGGAGTTGATGGTGGTAGTGGTTGTGGTGGCACTAATCAATGTGGTGGTGGTGGTGATGGTAGTGGTGTTAATGGTGGTGGTGTTGGCTGTGGCGGTGACGGTGCTAGTGATGATGGAAATGGTGAATCTCCGTCGTTTGGCAAAGAAAATTCAGGAGTTCGATCAACTGAATTACCTGCTCCTATATTAACAATTCATTGACTGAATAGCCCACACATGCATGTATCCTTAACGTAAGTTACCGCCAGAATCAGCGTAACACAGTGTGAAAAGGTTGTACCTTCTTCAATATAAGATACAGTCCAACTGACAGTTTTTATTTAGTGTCCTTCAACTCAATTTCATTCACAAGATGTCAAGCAGTGCGATTGAAACCTGGACTTTCTAGGTGCGAAGTTTTTTTTAACCATTCGGCCATACTGCACCTACACAATCGAAATTCCATGAGATAACGTAGTCCCAAAGAAAAAATAATAAAAGATAAGATGGCTGCGGCTGGAGAATTTTAGATCATAGATTTGCTGAGTCAAGTCTGAGCCGCAGCTTATCCGCAACAACATAAGGCATTTCGTCAGTCTTAGATTTCAGTAGAAGACATTTGGCTCAAGGTGCTACTCACTGGTACTGAACTCAATACTAAGTGATTGCAAAGCGAGTTTCTTAATCACTCATGGAGACAACGATGTTTATTTTGTTTTTATGGCATAGTCAAAGGAAGGAGAAAGCATCTTCAACCCTTTTCAGGATCTCCAAGAATGTTAGCAGGAAGTTATTCTAAAACCGAAGACTTAATCCGACGGCTTTCAACAGAGTTGGGTCTAGTATAGGGATGCAACAGTCAGATGCACGTGTTAAATCAAGGGTTAGATAAGGGGGTCAATTCCATGAACTTGCAGCGAGTTATCTCCTTGAACAAGTTGCTTCATTTCATGTTGTCCAATTCAACTTAGAGGGAAATGACGACCACCTACTGATAGTGCAGTTCTCTCTTTACCAGTAACTTCCTAGATGTCCAACTAACTCTTTGTTTAGAAAGCCGAAAGGGTCTCTAAGTTTTCGCATGACTACATAGGCATCTAAAACAATTAGCGTAAGTATGGCGCATGCGACGATGTCATACTCATGAGTATAATAGTTAGCAGTGCCAAGCAATTTTTAAAATGTTCTTGTGGCTTATTCTGTTTTTATTTTTCCTTGTCAAGAATATCAAGGGGTTAATTCGACCATCTAAAAATCAAAAATCTAATCTCCACTGCTTGTGCACCATCCCCTCCACCTCACGCGAAAACATACCTTTAATGTCCGTTCCATGCTCTCTTTCAACAAGATATTTGAAAAAATATAAAACGTTAAATTGCCTGCAACCAATGAAAGTCAGCCGAGTGTTACCAGCTCTGCACTAACGATCAGTGATGATCTCTCTTTCTCTCTCTCTCTCTCTCTCTCTCTCTCTCTCTCTCTCTCTCTCTCTCTCTCTCTCTCTCTCTCTCTCTCTCTCTCTCTCTCTCTCTTTTCTCTTCTTTTAATTGGGTTGGTGTGTAGTTTTAATGGAAGTTCTTTCATCAATGGTTTTTCATATGAATCTATGACGACTTTGATAATGAAATGACAAGTTTGTTATGACAATATTGAAAACACACGAACTATACAGCGCTGGGTGCGGTTGTTGATTATAAAAAAAAGAGCAAAGCAGTAACAAAACATAAATGGGGAAATTTATCCTCTAAATGGTGATATTCAAAGTTAAAATAGCATTTTAGTCGTGAAAGAAAACAAAAGCGTTCCGAAATTATAACTACTGTAGATAGAGTTCAATGGTGTGTCGAACGATATAAAGGATGCAGGCATGGTTGTGTGGTCAACGTGTTCACTTCGAAAACACAGACTTGAGCGGCTCGATTCCACTGTGTGGTAGCGTAGATAAGTATCTTTTACCATTCCATTACAGACACGTGTCATCGTGTCTGTGATGGAATTTGGTAACCAGAAAGTGTTTAGATGTCATGTATGTATACTTTTGCATCTTTGTCATATTAAAGAAAGCTTCTTCTCACTTCGTTTAAAGTATGTAGTTTTTACAAAACTGAAGCAATTATTAAAATCTACATTCTCTAGAAAATTCTTATAAATTCTATTTTTAAGATTTTTGACGTCATACGAATTTATAGACTTCTCACGAGAACGTTAAATGCTTTTTTTAGAACTGGATCTCGAAGTTCAAAAGGGCATAGGCAATACCACGTATATATCAGGTTGAAAGACTTTTTGTTTATATATTCTTATGACGTCAGCAACATACAATTCTCGCTGATAAGTATGTTTCAAAAGCAGTTAGAAAAATAAGAAAGATTGCATTGGTCCGTTTATAGATGTGATATTGGGCCCCACGGGCAGCCTTAGATTTTTTCTGTTCAAACAGGTTTTTCAACCCAATACTATTTATATATTTTTATCAAAATGTGGTTTTCAAACAACATAATATTTTAAGATAGCTAGTTTCTATTCACTGTGATATAGTTATCTTACATTGCGAGATGACATTTTGTAACATTTCTCTTTATATTTTGGCATAGAACTATGCCTCTTTCCCACCCCTTGATTTGTTTCCTCACAACCTTATGAAAAATGGATATTCTTTATAAGGTTTCTGCAAAAGAACTTCAGACGGTGAAGCTTTCGATTATATCGAATTTGTTTTAAAAATACATTTTCAGCGGAGTAAGAAATTTGGGTGCACAACTGAAAGAGATTCTTACATTACGTCTATTAAAGCTCTTTCTATATTTTTGTGGTCGCGTTAAATGCTTATCAACCAACCTAAGAAAAATATTACCTACGCATGTCCGGACGTTTAGGGAGAAGCGGGGAGCGAACCATAAGTTTTTGCAGTGAGGTTTCCTTTTATAATCACTTGATCCTGGTGTATATACTATATAGTCCCAATGTTAAGAAAAAATTACTTAGCAATCCTAAACCACGGACAGAAGCAGGTTGTTCATGTAGGATTAGAAATGAATACCTAGTGGACGGTCGTCGATGTAACACCGAGGCTACAGCGTACCAAGCAAAGGTAATCTCAAACAGAAGCAGCTGAAATATCAATAACATCAATGCCAACACGGGGACACACAATAAAATTTATGTCGGATCTTGTGAATCCAAATTTAAAATTCGCCTCAACAACCACAGAACTTTTGAGGGTCCCGGAAAGACGCAACACAACGACACTCGCAGCATACGTATGACACCTAAAGGACGATCATATATCATTTAACATCAGGTGGAAATTACTAGAAACTTGTGAACCCTATCGCAATGGAACAAGACTATGTAAATAGTGTATAGCAAAAAATATATATAATCCTTATGAACTCACAGGAGCCAGGAGACGACCTTAACTCCAGGACGGAAGCCGTGGGGAGTTGTCCACATTTTCGGAAATTTTTACTTCAAAATTGGAAAACCTAGCTACCAAGGAAGACAACTCGCCCAGCCATAATTTTTAAGAGGAATATTTCTTGAATTATCACCGGCGTTCTTGTGTTTTAAAAACAAACATTCTTTTCAGAGAACAGTTATCGTTTAGAAAAAGTGAAGATATGTCTAGTTCACGCTAGATATGAACCCAATGGCTTTTTTCTAAATTTACTTCACACATACAAATTACATATATATATATATATATATATTTATATATATATGTATATATATA
>NC_068990.1:65735844-65736789 GCF_001194135.2 Octopus bimaculoides | reverse complement strand
ATATATATATATATATATATATAGATAGATATATATATATATATTCATATACACACAAACAATTATGTGTGTATACGTTGGTAAATGTGTCTGTATATATGACATGAGTATTGGGCAGATGACATTATGCGTGGGTGGGATCGTGCGGAGGAGGCGTCGAAATAAAAGAAATTCACGTGATTAAGCGAACAATATCAGGGTGTGTGGCTTAGTGGTTACGGATGTTGTGCGCAAGATCGTAAGATAGCGGTTTCGAATTTTGGATCAGAAATGCGTTATATTCTTGTGTAAAACACTTCTAGACCACTCAGCTGGTTAAATTGAATAATACTACGACGGACTGGCATCCAGACCAGGGTGAGGGCAACTATATACGGTACAGAATCTAGGAAACCGGTCTCATTAGCCTATGGCTTTGGAAGGTCATTTGATCCATTTTTTTATGGTGTATTGAATAATGTTTATATATAGAATTGAGTTAGTTACAAGTTGGGGCTTGCTTCAAGCAGTTATTTATAAAGAGATCTTGATGGAAACACATAAACCAACGATGCTCCACTATTGTCAGAACGGAAAAGATGTAGCCTACAGCCAAATTATTACATGACACGTCACTCCACTTGGTGGAGAATATATGTTAAAGCATAAATTATGAGACACGTAAATATGAAAGAAGGACAAGACTACAGTAAGAAGAAAGCAGATTTTGAATTAATTATGAGATGTACTGGAAGCGAGGATGGTGGATGAAGATAAACGTAAATGAATTATAAACATATGACGTGTTTATTTAGTACATAGGAAGACTATGTCAGAGTTACTAGAGCGTCTGTATTTAATAAGGTAAACTCAATGGCGACTGTATATACATATGTCCGTATACATATGTGTAAGCGTGTGTTTGTATATATATATATGTATATATATATATATATGTGTGTGTGT
>NC_068990.1:65728807-65734605 GCF_001194135.2 Octopus bimaculoides | reverse complement strand
GAGAGAGAGATGAATAGATAGATAGATAGATAGATAGATAGATAGATAGACATGTACAAATACAGACATGTACATGTATGTTTATGCATTTATGTTTAAAACATGTACAAGGACTTGATCACAAACGAACACATTTTGAGAATATTTTTATATAAATAATAAATTACACCATCCGTGAAGAATAAATTACTGACCTTGTCAAACTATATTGCTTCTTACTTTTTGCCCTCAGATCAATTACTTTAATACTGGTATAGAAGAAGTTTAAATGATTGGAGTATGGCGCCTGTGACGTTCTAACGAGTAGCTTCCTTCAATCATGATTCGAAACCTTATCGTATGCTTGAATTTCAAATACACTTGAATATCAAGTATACGATATTTTATTGTTATTTTCTAAAATGCTGAAATGTTGGTCAAATAAAATCAAGTTGAAAGAAAGTACAACATGAATAATATTCAGGAAGGAAATATGCAAATTAACCCCCTAGTTAGCTTACAACGTATTAAACCACGTGTTTTCATCATAGAATTAGATCCCAGTTCTTTCACACCAGTGGATATTCACAAACAAATAATTTATTCATTTCTTCTTTTTATTTCTCCAAAACCAGCAAGTATTCAGCCAATAAAGGAGAAAGAAAAGTTCATAGAATATTCGAGATTAAAACTAGAAAGAAGTATTGATCCAAACTTTTGGTATGAACCTTCAGGCGTTTCCTTTCCCATTTTTTTTTTAGCAAGGAAAAGTATGAGTTAAAATCTATATATAAAAAAAAACATGGTATATAGTTAGATTCTTGTTGAGAAAGACAGGTAAAGAAAATCGAGATAGAACTGAGAGTAATTAATTTTCAATGTATTTGGTTTATTTCATTTACGTATTCCTTTTACTAAAAGTCCGATTCCTAATAATACATTTTTCGGTGTCTACGGCGACTAGAGGTCTGTAGCCTAAGGTAGTAAATGTTTTTATTTTCACCACCAACTTAGCATGGTACATCTGCATGCCTAACCCGTTTTCTCTGACTGCTTCTCTTTTCAAGGAAACCACATTTCCACCGACTTAATAGCACCGCTGATATTTTTGATGGTGGGGCTGTTCCTATTTCAGATTTTTAAATTAATACACGTCACGATATTTATACCTGTTATGCTGTACTTTTCATTAAACTCCACACCATATACATCCAGCGGCAATTAAACTTTTAACATACATCCAAGTTCTCTTTATTCAATTTCAATGAAATTTCATCAACTAAGATGAAATTTCATCAACTAAGATGAAATTTCATCAACTAATCCTTGATAAGACTTGGGTCTGTCGGGAACCCGAGGTTTCATAAAACTGGAACTTACATGGCATATAAGTGACTGAGATTACAACACTCACCACTGGACAGGACATCAGTCTGTAGCAAGGTTAACTTCCCAGATATTGCAGGAACTCATTTAAAGCTGAATGAACTAGAACAATCTCAAATTATGTATTTGCTTAAGAAAGCAACGCAAATACATAATTTGAGATTGTTCTAGTTCATTCAGCTTTAAATGAGTTCCTGCAACATCTGGGAAGTTAACCTTGCTACAGACTGATGTCCTGTCCAGTGGTGAGTGTTGTAATCCCAGTCCGGGAATGGGAACAACGTGGGTGCAATGACTTAACCAACTAGGCCATGCGCCTTCATAGGTTTATAACATGTTATTGAATCAATTACTTTACTATTTCACTGATATATCTGGATTAAAGGGTTAGCTGAAATATGTGATCATACCGTGTAACTGAAGTCCGAGCAAGATTCAATCCCACGACTAATCAATGGTCATATTTTTATGAAAACAATAGAATGTATTATTTTATTGAAGCCTCTTGTACTATTGGCACAACTTTGTCTCTCTAACAGAATCTCTATTGTAACCTGCTTCTAATTATTTATTAAACAGAATGTCGAAATATACTATTCCCCTAAAAGAGGATCATTGACTAGAGGTGGGGACGGGTCCATATCTTACTCGGACTTCACCCGTAATTCTTTCCAATTTTGGTATAAGGAAAGGGAGCATTTCGATTATAGCTATCCAAATTCTTGACTGGTACTTTAAGTTAACGACCCCGAAAGGATGAAAGATAAATTGAGCTGATCTCAGCGGAATTTGAACTCAGAACAAAGAGAGCCAGAAGAAATAATGCTCAGTATTTTGCCAACGCAGTAATGATTCTGCAAGCTTGCTAATTCTCAGACTTCACTCTTTGCTGGTCTTCAAATGAAGACAAAACCACAGAAATGGTCAAGTAGTTGGCTCATTAACATACTTATGATTTAATGACAATCGTTTGACATCGTATTATTATCTCTGTATCATAAAGTGGATCATTCTTACACGCCAACAGACGCCAGTAGTAATGAATGAAACTTTAAATAACAAGGAAGTTAGATGTGATTTACAGTTGATTCTAACAACGGCAAGATATGAAAGAAAGAAAACTGGTCGAGGCGAAAGTCAGGTGAAGAAATTGTTACTACAATTGCTCTTCAATAATTATATAACTGCTCAGGAATTTTAAAATTCTCTACTTCTGAGCCTTGGTTCATTCTTGCTGTTAGTTTTCTTACATTAATGAGGTTACTATCAACAAATATAGACAAGAATCCCCTGGTGTTACGGGACTAATGCGTTATCTACAAACTTGCCGTAAGGCAAATTCCTGTATCAAGGAATTAATTTTTTTATGGACTTCCATGAAATAACGAAATAATATGTACCGATGAAGGGTTTTTTTTCGAAAGAAAGACAATAAAAGCATAGTAGCCTACACAGTACAATATTTATATATAAAAATATTTGAAGCGAAAAACGTAAGGAAATAAATAAGAATCGTAATATCGTAGTAGGGTGAGTACTTACCACAAAAATGAGGACTATTATCTCAGAGATAGTAGTGGAATGAGAGTCCCTGGGAAGATGATACTAACTTCTATCTTATTGTTTACCACCATCATTATTGTGTTAACAACAAACAAGATGAGGACAAATATCCGTCAAATGTAAACAATGTACCATCATTATTGTCATCAACATTTATTTGAGGAGTGTAGACCTTATCTGTTTGATAGCTATGGTACATCATCCATTTGTACAGCTCGGTGTAGAAACTAAGCTCATTGTAAATTCCTCGTGTAATCTTTATGTTAAGTTCACTGTTATTGCACATGTTTCTCTATACATTTTTTCACAGTAAGTTTTGCAGTCGGCTTAAGTAGAGTATTTTCGTACTTTCATCAGTATTCTCACAGCATCAATTCCTCGCAAGATAAACGTTCTCTATAGGCCACTAGTAACTCATTCACATCATTCTCTGTGATTACTTCAAATCCTACACATCATTTGCAAGCGACACAATATCTTTCTGAATTTGGTGTAAACACTTCAGCTTGTGGAAAACTTGTAAAATCACAGATACAAATTTCAGGATATCACTTCAGTTATTGTATACACAGCAATATCTCCAGCTTCTTCCAGAAGTTCATAAGAGTGAGTCTATTGTTCCTGCCAATCACTTTCATAAATTGCTTGAAAGTTCTTCTCAGCTGATATGCATTAAAGTTAGCTATCACACCTTGATCCATTCACTGGGGCAGTTGAATTTCGGAGAATATATTTCTACTCTCACGTTACGTTATCGGTAAACTCTCTTACGTTCACTGGGTCGCTTGGTGCATTGTTTGAAAGGAGCAATCTATTTTGGAAATATATTTCATGCTATAACTTCCTACAGCAGGGAAAAAGATGCCTTCTTACTTGAATGCCAAATCAGAGGCAGCTTGTTGTCTTATTGCTTTGAATGTAAAACTCAAAATGAGAAGATGAAAAGGTGAAGGAGTGCGGATGGTAGGGAGGAAACGCTGTATAATTACAGTTAGTTGAAGGGTTGAAGGGCTGCTACGTTCATGAGTACTTCACCCCTTACAATTCAGATTTAAGCCATAAAAACTCCACACTACTCACACACGCATATATTTATATACATATATACATACATACACACATGGACATGTATGTATGTATGTATGTATGTATGTTTACAGGCATCCTCTGTGTTACGAATACTTCAGGTTACACGATTTCGTGCTTACAGAAATTGCAAAATATGACTCGTATATCACTCCGAAAATCCAAGAGCTTTGAAGAGTTGCACAAAGTTTAATCTGCCCCTGATTTGGCGACCAAATAAGAAAGCATAGCGAAGTACTTTTTCAAAGTGTGGTTTACTCTCTCCTGCTGTAGAAAGATACAGTGCCAGACATAATATTTCCAACAGAGCATTGCTTCTTTTGGACAATGCTTCGAGCGAGCCACCCAGCGAACTTAGATGACCTTTCTGATAATGTGAGAGTAGAATATCTCCCCAAGAATACAACTTCTTTGCTCTAGTCAATGGATCAAGGTGTGATAGCAAACTTCATAGTATATAATGAGAACTTTCAAGCAATTTATGAAAGCAATTGACAGGGAGGATAACCCGACAGTTAGAGACTTCTGGAAGAAATTCAACATAATGGATGCTGCAGATAATATAGTTGGGTCATGGGATGAAGTGAAAGCTTAAAATTTGAAAGCTGCTTGGAAAAATATATGGATAGATTGTACCCATGTCATTAAAAGTTTTCCTCGTGCAGAAAGTCTACAACAGATTCGGAAAGATATTGTGACAATTGCTAAGGATGTAGGATTTGAAGAAAGATGATGTGACTGAGTTGTTCGTGTCCCATAGAGAAAATTTAGCTAATGAGGGCTGATGCAGTTAGAAAAAGAACAAACTGAGAATACAGATGAGACAACGGAACTTCCACCTATACCACTTAAATTAAGTACAAAAATTATTGCTAAAGGGTCGGCACTTAAAGGGGAAGGTCTGAAGGTTTTTGCTGAAAATGACTCTAATCGTGAACGTAACAAACATTACAAGAGTTGACAATCAGCTCAGTTCCTACACTGAGCTATACGAAGAGATGATGCGTCCAAAACAACTTCGGGTAAGTTCTTCACCCCTCAAGCTGGTGTTGGTGATAATGAACTATCTACTATAATAATACTCTTGTGTTCCTCTCTGTCACAACATATGAATGAGAAAGGAAGGGGTAAAGGATGAATAAGGAAGGAAGAGTCGGTGGCAAACTGGTAGGATGGTGAACATTCAACGTTGAAAAGAAAAATCGCACAGCGCTTTAACTCTGTGTGAGTATATGTGTGTATGTATGTGCGTGTACAAGGGAAGTATGTGAATGTATGTGAACATTGACAAGTGTATTAATTTGATTTACCATCCATATTTATATATAAAATACTACGATTAGCCGTCATTTTTTATGACACGTGGCCAGCTAGTAAGGTAATAAATATTGTTCCTTATCTTCCTTTTATCGTTCATTCCACCACTCCTCATACAGTAGTCAACGCCTTTTATGGTAAGAAAGTACTCTTATGAAGTTAAGATTGCTATTAATTCCCTACCGTATCCTCTTGAAATCTTTTTGCTTTTATATATATATATATATATATATATTGTACTGTGTATGCTTAGAAACTATCATTTTCATTAGAAAGGTGATCGTGTTGCTTGTTCTCTGTTGTTTACTCGTACTTTTATTTTTTCGAACAAGTTCGTAGGAATGCAATTTCGCTTGATAAAATGAAAATCAATAGGAAAATAAATTTCGTATTCCGAGATTTCACGTTACGGCCAGATTTTCAGGAATGCATTACTTCGGTAAAGCAAGGGATTCCTGTATATATAT
>NC_068990.1:65726037-65728713 GCF_001194135.2 Octopus bimaculoides | reverse complement strand
ATATTGCACTTAATGTAAATACATCGGGAAAGGCAAATTTACTGAGGTATTCGTCCGAGATAATAACACTCATGTGTAAAAACTCAATATACGGAGGAAGACGTGCTGTGTTTTAATCTAATACTACTTCTGTTGCATATAACAGATTTTTATTCAGTTGACAGGTTATTCACAGAATCAGTAATTGTTTATTCTCTGTTGTTCGCCGTGAGTATATGCTACTGACGACGCGACGAAACAGAAATACGTCTAGCGATCTTCTAACTGTACTGTAAGAATTTTAGTCTAATAAGCCAATGCATATTCTGTATTTAAACTCAGCATATCCATAAGAGGTATTATCTCTGGACGAATGCCGCAATAAATATGCGTTCCGTAATGTATTTGCCTTAAGCATGATACATATATTGCTGCTTTAATTAAATTCTGCTTCTATTGCACTTAAAGAATGTGCGTGTATATGTGCGTATGTGTGTATATGTGTGTGTAAGTGTGCGTGTCTGTCTGTCTGTAGCGTCCTATAAGCTACTAAGTGAATGTAGTTGCTAAATTCTTGAAAGTAATCACATTTTGCATTAGAGCGAAACGATAGACTGTATATCGAAATTAGTTGTCATACTCTACAATTTCCGTAAGCACGAAGTCATGTAACCTGAGATAGCCGTAATGTGGGGATGCCTTTACTTTCTTTTACAAATCAACTGGCTGCAATATACAATTTTTTAATATTTTTTTTTATATATTTTTGTTGACAAGTCAAAGAATTTATTCACGACTTAGCTTATCTCTTATACACAGTACAATATACACACAGGCACTTCTACATGAAGACTTATATATAATTATTTAAACACAGACGGTAGAAGGAGGGGTTAGGGGTTATGAGAAACAGGCGGAAGAAATGCCGCTAGCAATTTCAACATTTCGCCTTGGTGAGATTATAACGTGTCGAGAAGTAATGAGTTTAAAAGAAAAGGCAAAAGAAACCATTTCCCGCCTGCTGTCAAAGCCATTTCATCCTCTGTCTGCGTAAAGTAAAGGTGCCACTCTAAATTTGAATTTAAAAAACAATTGAAAACCTTGTTTTGTGAAACAAAAAAGAACACACAGTCGTCACTCGCAAGCGAATATGACCTTGTAACATATACCATGCTTTGGCTAATTATTTCTCACGGAGAAACATTGACACCGTTTCAGTTTTTCCACTTATGGTTCAGTGAAATATCCGAGGTCTGACAGCCGAGTTGTGGGAGGCAGGTACACCAACCCTGGACTGGCGTTCATTTTCAGCTGAGTAGTCTAAAGCAACGTAAAATAGATTGCCTTGCTTAAGAGCACAGCGTATCGCTCAGTCGAGGTATCGAACCCACAAGCTTATGATAGTGACTCCAATAGCCTTAACGCCAAGGAAAAGCGCCTTCATTCTTGTTTTATATCATAATAATCAATCCCTGCACATTAATGTCCTAAAACTCAGAGGGCTGATTACGCGGTTTCCATGGCGTATAAGTAACCGAAATCATAACGTACTCCCTGAACGAGACACCAGTCCATCAATGGATTACTCATTTACTGCAGTTGGGCCTGGTGCGACCTGAAATGAAGTGTTTGGCTCAAGAACACAACGTACCACCCGGTCCAGAGATCGAAACCAGAATCTTATGATTATAAGAGCAACACCCTAACCACTAGTCCACGCATCATCATTTCATTGTTGTTCTGTGATTAATATTTAATGTAATCACACAAACATCGGAGTTCTTCCGCCAGATGTCTCTTAATAACGTTTTGTGACTGTGGCTTGTACATGAAAGTATGAGTTACTCAGCAAAATCTCGTTTACCTGGAATACGTAACCCCAGCAGCCAACAAGGAAGCATATATGCCATCTTTCGACCTACTAGAAATAACTACCAAATTTTCCTCATAAATCTGCTCTGCATTAAAAAAAGCGGTACACATTGATGATTTAAGTCTACAAAATTAAAACTAAGTAGCGATCTGAGTGTTTTGGGCCACAAGTCAGTTCGATCAGAGTTGATGGGAAATATATAACTGCAAAGTCGTATCACCACCTTTCTATATGTCTTCACTTATTTACAACATATGTGAGACAGTCCAATCATCATCATCATTTAACGTCCATGAGTTGGACTATTTGAGAGAATCGGAAGGACCCAAGGACGTACCATGCTCCATTGTCTGCTTTGTCATGATTTCTTCAGCTAGCTACTTTTCCCAACATCAACCATTTACAGCGTATACTGGGTGTCTTTTTTCACTCCACCGACACTAATGAGGTCGTCATGTAGCTCATAACACTACAAAACCTGAGGCGCGTGGTAGCTTTATGCAAGGAGGTGAGGGTTAAAGTTTGAAAAAGAGTGGGAGGGGCGAGCATGTTCTTGCTGTAGAGGAGTTACATGGTTATTCACATTTAGAAGAGAGGATGAGAATGATCAGTAGGAGCTGCAAGTCCAGGAGGCTGTTCAGTTAGAACCTGTATATAAAGAGATGTAAAATAACGGAGAGATCACAACTTTTCCATATTACAGATTTTAAAACCTGCTGGAGTTATTTGTCCATCAACAGAGAATGTCCTGAATGTTAAAATACCTAGATTGTATTACATACATACAAATATACATACATAAATGTATATATATATATATATAT
>NC_068990.1:65719427-65725037 GCF_001194135.2 Octopus bimaculoides | reverse complement strand
ATATATATATATATATATATACGACAAGCTTCTTTCAGTTGCCGTTTACCAAATACGCTAATAAGGCTTTGGTCGCTCTGGAACAGTAGTAGAAGAAACTTTCCCAAGGTGTCACTCTGTGGGACTGAACCCAGGACCATGTGGTTAGGAACCAACCTTCTTATCACACAGCCACGTCTGCAGCTTGTATATTTATATATACTAGCTGCACCCGTGAAAAATTCACGGAAAACATAAAAAAATGTAAGCATGTGTAAACAGTATGCTGATGCCATGGGGAACGTCTGTATATTATGACCGTCTGTCTTTACGTTCTGAGTTCAAATTCTCCCGAGGTCGACTTTGCTTTTCGTCCTTTCGGGGTCGATAAATTAAGTATCACTTGTGTACTGGTGTCGAACTAATCAACTGGCCCCCTCCCACAAGAAATTCAGGCCTAGAAAAGTACATTGTGACAGTTACAGAATATAGAAAATAATGTAACACCAATGACTGTATAATCCAACCAAAATATCTCAGTTACACAAACGTAAACGGAATTACTACTTAACCTTAAAATACATCGCACATATTCAAAGAACCTTAATGTACAAATTGAAATGCAAAAGAACGAAATAATAAATGGATTTATGAATGAAAGTTTGGTAATTGCGTTTATTTCCACCACGCGACACTTATTATTGCAAACATGTTTTAACTAACCTAAACTACACACACACACACACACACACACGCACAAATACATTCATATATATATGTCTCGAGTTGTAGTTGTAATTCAAAGGAGTCAGCCTTGTCATATTCTATGTGAATCTCCCTAAGAACTACGTTAATGTTATGCATGTCTGTGGAGTACTCAGCCATTTGTGAGTTAATTTTATCCTCGTGTAAATGAAAAGTGAAATTGACATCCAATATTTGCTGTGTGTATGTATCTATGTATGAACTTTTCTTTGGATTTATGTGTCTACTGTCTCTCTCACTTTCTCTCTTTCTCTTTCACTTCCTTTGTGTCCCTCTTCTCTACCGCTTTTAATTTAATACTGTGTATATGTATCTATGTATCTACTTCTCTTACGATGTGATAAACATTTAAAAACACAAAACGAGCGCCGTCACTACTCACTGTCTCTCTCTCTCTTTCTCTTTTTTTTCTCTCTTACTTTATCTCTGAAGCATTTAAAAACACAAAACGAACGCCTTCACAACTCACTGTCTCTTTCATTCTCTCTCTCTCTCTTTCTCTCTCCCTTTCTCTCTCACTCTCTCTCCCTTACTTCCTCTCTGTCGTCCTCTCTCTCGCTTTGCCACTTCTTTTAAGTGTGACGCACACAACAGGTACGTACAAAAACAAAAAGTTAGCGTATTAATATTGTGTATGTATGTATGTATGTATGTATGTATGTATGTATATATGTGTGTAGTTAGGTAGGTAGGTAGGTAGGTAGGTAGGTAATTAAACTTGAAATAGGCTTTGTCCCATCAAATGTAATACTTTTCTATCGTTCTCTTTTATTTTTTTATATTTTGGGGGTCGTATGGAGGAAAGATCTGAGTACTTGGTTTTCATCTACCCTCCGAGACCGATGTTGTAATGGAAACTACACTCTGTTCAGTTAAAAGAATGATGGTTCACTCTGTCTTTGACTATTTTTGTAAGTCTATCCAATTTAACAATCAAATCACTCTAGGCGAAATAATATTTCTTCCTATCAATCTTTTGAGTTGTTGAATGTGGATCAAAACTATAATATATATCTTGATAATGTAATAACTGTCTAGAGTTCGGTTCTGTCTGTCCTTCATTTAGAATAAGTATATAGTTGTTTTCTGTTAGATAACACTTGAGAATAAGTGAGACTAAGTATTTTGCTATCCGTCACAATTGATCACGCACGCATAACTTGGGCCAGCTATGTAGTTCCGGCTAAATAAACTGAACAGTATGAGATTTATTGCTTTAATGTCATTTTGAAAGTTAGAAGTTCCTAGTTATGAATTTTTGCCATCGTCTTGCAAGTAATTACGCAGGTCTTTTTATATTGATATTAGATGTTAGGAGAAGTTATAATCGCAATTCCAAGGTCTTGAATAGAATGAAAATAACCATATAAATCCAACTAAACACTTAGACAGATACGAGAGAAAGATTATTCCATTTAGTGTCAAGTGAGGTGATAAATATCAGAAAAACTGGTAAAGAGCTACTTTAAGCAATTAGGATGAGAATTTACTCATAAAATTCCATATCATTCCTTGATATTTTATACGATTTTTTAACCCCAACTAAATTATTTAGCAAAAAATTACAAGTTAGGTACCAACAATACCAGCAGCAGTAAACACATTTCTATTATGTAACATTGTAATGATTAGCTGTGAAACAGGACTTCTCTATCAGCTTCGTTGAGTTATATAGCTAAAGTGAGAAAAGAATTCTTTTTCTTTCACATTACGGCGATAATAAGAAAATAGTTTACGTGGAACACATTTATTTCTGCTTGTAAAAATTATATCTGAAAAAAACAAGTGGTTTCAACGTTTAACAATACCGGTTTTTACCTCTTGCTGTCAGAAACCGCTGAGAATCCAAGACATTAGATTTGGTTCACATCAGAGGACGAGTGAAGCAGCAAGATTGAGTATTAAGGATGGTAGAAACATCTGGTCAAAAGTCATATCTGACTTAACAAAGCTGGTAAAGTTGTGAGGGAGTTGTGTCCCCTATATCTGTTAGTTCCCCTAGGTAGCTCTGGTGTTGCAGTTGAAGGGACCTAAACACTCACAGAACTACTTCGCCGCTTGATAAGTCATCAACTCCTGCATTCAGGGAATAGCACTGCCCTCAGCATAAAGTGTTTATTCTAAACGTTGTAAGAGAATCTGGAAGAGCACAAACTGCTGAGGGATACAGCAAAGCTATCCTGTATACATGCCTAATTTCTGAAATCTTGATGGCCAACAGAAGCAGTTCTCATTCTTTTTAAAATATTATCCCCTTATAGATTAGAGGGGTTGGTATCAAAACCCTTTACTGGTAATATAGATAATATGTTGTTGGCACTCAGTCGCTTCCGGCGACGAGGGTTCCAGTTGATCCGATCAACGGAACAGCCTGCTCGTGAAATTAACGTGCAAGTAGCTGAGCACTCCACAGACACGTGTACCCTTAACGAAGTTCTCGGGGATAGTCAGCGTGACACAGTGTGACAAGGCTGGCCCTTTGAAATACAGGCACAACAGAAACAGGAAGTAAGAGTGAGAGAAAGTTGTGAGGGTTCACCACTATCCCCTGCCGGAGCCTCGTGGAGCTTTAGGTGTTTTCGCTCAATAAACACTCACAACGCCGGGTCTGGGAATCGAAACCGCGATCCTATGACCGCGAGTCCGCTGCCCTAACCACTGGGCCATTGCGCCTTCACTATAGATAATACAGACCTCTCATATATGGATTCGTCATAAGACTTTTGGATCACGATTTAGAGGGGAATAAATGTTCTCTTAACATGATAAATTAAAGGAATCGTTAAATCCAAATTATATTTTTCAAATAAAAATCATGACAAACTTAGTCACGTGTGAAGCATGAAATATATAAATAGTTGATCTGCTGTATGTCATTAAAAAATTAAACGTAAAAAGGTGGAAATATATAATTTGTATAAAGTATTGAAAGGCTAAAAATTTAACTCTTCTAGCTTGTTTTTATATTAGTTTTATACATGATGAAAAGATATGGTTTCTACGATGTGCTAAGATGAGAAAATTATAGCATGTCTTGTTGCGCGAAGGCCAGCGAGGCGACTTTCCGGTGGGAAATATAGTCCCATGCACAGGCATTGCTGACATTTTGCATGGGCAATGGTCAGTGATAATATTCCTCGGCCACCAGTAAACAGCTATTATTATGATCTTGTTAGGTAGGTAGGTAGGTAGGTAAGTAGATAGATAGATAGATAGATAGATAGATAGATAGATAGATAGATAGATAGATAGATAGATAGATAGATAGACAGAAATATGTATATGTATACTCTGCAATTCAACTACCGTTCTCTCCTAATAAAATTGTAGTCACACGTAATGACGAGGCTCTGTGCGTAATGAAAAACCTTGCATATTATAAAAGTACTCTCTTTATACGTAATGACAAAAATCCACTAATATCCAACAACAATATCCAGTTACATGACAAAAGTACATTTATATAACAAAAACACGTTGATCTGCGATAAGTTGGAAGCGAAAATAAGCTTCCATTTGAAAGTATCGTAAAATTATTAAGAATTTTAAACAGTGACAAGAAACGCTTCGTATCTGTGAATGTGACAACTGTAAACTTTAGAATAATGTTTCTAAATATATCTTACTTACGTTTCTCTCTTCATCACTCCTTTTCTTGCCATTGTCTCAGAATTCTCCAAGTTTCTAAACATTCTTCTAATATCCTTTGTAAATTTTTCCGCTAAACAATTCTTTAAAAAGTCATGATATTTCGGTTTCTTGGTTTTGGAAGCCGAACGCGTTATCGCGTGGATACGCCGCATCACGTCATGCACGCACACACAAACATACGTAAGCATGTACGTACATACACATACACACTTACATATGTGTAGACATGTAACGTTTTGTGTGTGTGTGTGTGTGTGTGTGTGTGTGTGTGTGTGTGTGTGTGTGTGTGTGTGTGTGTGTGTGTGTGTGTGTGTGTGTGTGTGTGTGTGTGTGTGTGTGTGTGTGTGTGTGTGTGTGTCTGTGTGTGTCTGTGTGTGTGTGTGTGTGTCTCTGTGTGTGTGTCTGTGTGTGTGCGCCTGCGAATAGCTTGGATAGATGGATCTCCGTTGCTTTCCACAATGAGGATTCAGTTGTTCTATCATCCCAGTTACCTTCTCATTGAAGTGACGTGTAAGTGACTGAGTATTCCACGCACGTGTATGCTGAAAGTAATTCTCAGATAGAATCAGTGTAGAACAATGTGATATGGCCATAACCTTCAATTACATGTATATTCCCTCCGACTGTAAAATACACACACACATACACACACATACATATATACATATATGTAATAAATTCATCTGCGCGCGCGTGTGCAGTAAAATCGATAAAAAAGAGTAGTCACCTCTCCTTGCGGCAAGTTTATTGTACACTTTTAATCGATTTGCACGTAAATAATATGTGTTGTCAACGCAAAACAACACCAGCGTCAATGGAGTCTGATGGTACATATATATGTGTGTGTGTGTGTGTGTGTGTGTGTGTGTGTGTGTGTGTGTGTGTGTGTGTGTGTGTGTGTGTGTGTGTGTGTGTGTGTATGTGTGTGTCTATGTACATGCATATATAGATATATACATAGATAGATATCATATTCATATATATCTATGTGAGTATGTGTCTGTGTGTGTGTATGTGTGTGTATGTGTGAGTGCGTGTGTGTGTATGAGTGTATTTATGTAAAGTTTGATTGTTTATTTATGTCTATAGAGGCGGAAAATACAGATACACAATTAAATTTTAACAGTCCATTTAATACGTATGTTTCATAGATAAAAAAGGAATTTCATCTCTAACGCAGAATCTTTCTCAGTTATATAATAAAATATCATTACT
>NC_068990.1:65715765-65716909 GCF_001194135.2 Octopus bimaculoides | reverse complement strand
ATATATATATATATATATATATATATATATACACGCACACACACGCACACACACACACACACACACGCACACACACACACACACACATGCATACATATAATATTTTATATGTGTGTGTGCGCATTAAACTTTTACCAGGAAAACGTTGATAGCGATTTCGATGTTTCAACTTGCTTTCCTTAGTTAGACTGTCTGAAGAACGCTAGCAAACCCGAAACTTAGAAGTCACAGTCAATCTATTCCTCGTACAAATTTAATAAAGAAGTATTGAGCAATCCTTCTCGGCATTATGGCAGAATGATTGAAAAGTTCGCTTTGCGTATCGGGTACGATTTCACTTCGTGGCATCGTGACCACGATTTATTTTCTACATCATCAAGCCATAAAGTGAGTGCGAAACCGGGGTAGAAGGAAATTTGTAAACAAATTTATGATGTAGGTTATACCTGAAATATAATATACAGCTATATGACACACTGAACACCTTGATTCTGACAGAAAATTAGATTAAGGGTACACGTCTGTGGAAAACTCAGCCATTTAGGTGTTAATTGCGGAGCAGGTAACCCCTCATTCTGAAGCAACAAATGTACGGGCATTTATATACATACATACATCCATCCATCCATCCATCCATCCATCCATCCATACATACATACATACATGCATACATACATACATACATACATCCATACATCCATCCATCCATCCATACATACATACATACAAACATGCATACATGCATACATACATACATACATACATACATACATACATACATACATACATACATACATAGGTGCAGGAGTGGCTGTGTGGTAAGAAGTTTGCTTCCCAACCGGATTCCGGGTTCAGTCTCACTGCGTGACACCTTGGGTAAGTATCTCCTACTATAGCCTCGGTACCAACCAAAGTCTCCTGAGTGGATTTCGTAGATGGAAACTGAAAGAAGCCCGTCGTATACATATGTATGTATTTGTGTCTGTGTTTGTTCATCACCATCGCTTGTCCACCGAATTAGCTGTTCAGCAAAAGAGACCGAAAGAATAAGTACTAGGCTTACAAAGAATAAGTCCTAGGGTCGATTTGTTGGACTAAAGGCGATGCTCCGGCATGGCCCCAGTCAACATGCTGAAACAAGTAA
>NC_068990.1:65707601-65714105 GCF_001194135.2 Octopus bimaculoides | reverse complement strand
ATATATAAAGATATATATACATACATACATATATAACGATTATTTGATGTACTTCACTCAAGTTCATATCAGTTGAAATAGAACAAGTTTCTAACAAGATATCTTTCATTCTTTTACAAAGAGAAGCAACCAATGAGGCTAGAACTTCAATGCTACTCAAATTATTACCGAAGATTCATTGTCTTTTCTCAGAAATACACAGCGATGTTTGGGAATTGACATAAGTTGAGCAATCTACTGTCAGGCCGAAACAAAGTTAAAACACGGGGAAGGACAGCACCTGACACAAAATGGCATTTGTCTAATATCTTCACTTTCGAAAAGAAAACAGAAACAACCTGTTAAATCGCTTGCGTTATTACACAGGGAAGAAAATAAACTGGAACTGTTTCAACCATTTCCTGTATCTTGAATTTAAATTTTCCTATCTTTCTACATAGCAAATGACCAATGGACTATGGTGACTTTCTCTCAGTTAAAATGCTTTCATCAAATATTCGCTGCAAGCAACCTCTATCTCCCTCTTCCAAAATGCTTTCTCGCAAGCGAACGTATCCTGGTATCATATACCATATTTTTGCCAATTGTTTCATTTGCTTATGTTATCGCGAACCGACATCACCCATTAAACGTCTTGTACTATGGTAGTATTATTCTCGAATGTAGGACAAAAGCCCCCTAGGACAAAAGCTCCACGGACAAAAGCTTCTCGGACAAAAACCCAATAGTTAAAGTGTGAAAGTAGACAAAAGCCCCACGGTTATATTTTTCGATTATTTTTTCGTTTTTTTTTTTCACCTGTTACATGTTTCAGTCGTTAGATTGCGGCCATGCTGGGGCATCACCTTAAAGAATTTTTAGTTGAACGTGTCGATCTCAGAATTTTTTTTTTTTCCTTTTTACTTGTTACAGTTATTAGACTGCGGCCGGCCATGCTGGGGTACCACATTGAAGAGTTTTTAGTCCAATGTATCGACGCTAGAATTTTTTTTAATTTTTACTTGTTGCAGGTATTATATTGCGGCCATGCTGGGACACCACCTTGAAGAATTATAGTCGAATATAACCACCCCAGGATTCTTTTTAATGATTTTCAACCAAGGGGTTTTTGTCCGGACCCCATTATTTTCAGCTAAATAATCGAGAAACATTGAATAGGAATCCAAGAAAATTCCAATCAGACTTCTTAGAAGTCTACTTCGTACTGTGACGTGGCATGACAACAATTTTTTTCATTTTTTTTCTCACATAGTAAAACATGTTCATCAAAGATAGCTTTCATATTGACGATGATCACCCACAGAAAATATGCAAGAATATAATATAAAACAATCCCAAACAAAAATAAATAATTGTTAAAGCAGATATTAATAAACACACAAATATATACATTGTAGAAAATTGACATCTAAAACTGTATTTTAGGAAACAACCCCAACAACATTGGCACATATACACGTATTTATAAAACAAAAGTGATGCGATTACAAACCAGACCCTATCATTCGCAAGTATATTTTTCAATTGTAAAACTGGAGACATGAATCATTTCACGAATGGGACAAATCCTCGTCTCAGACATGAATAAGTTACCCAGGGGCAACAGAGGAAAATAATGACACATATGTGCATTGCCAAAATTAAATCCATGTCCTGTGTCACCGAAGAAACAATTGGAAGTAGCCCTCGGAAATACTTAGCATTAAATCTCTTTCAGTGAGCGAGAGAGAGGGGTGCAGAGAGAGGAGGCAGAGAGAGAGGGGGGCAGAGAGAGGAGGCAGAGAGAGAGAGAGAGAGAGAGATGGGAGAAAAAGTATGATACCACATTCGCAGTTTTCAAAAATAAGGACAGCTGGATGTCCTTCCTAACGCTAACCACTTCACAGAGTGTACTGGCCACATTTCCGTGACACCAGGACGAGCGAGGTCGCCAAGTAACCAGAAGACAAGACCCCTGAACTGGATTGGGGCATAATACTGAGGGGGGAAGGCAGAAGGATTGGAGGAACTGTCTTGCTGAAGAGGTGAATACATTGCTTCCCTATCTCGAAAGAGGGAGAGAGGGAGAGAGGGAGAGATAGAGAGAGGGGGGAAGAGCTGTGCGGCCAAGACACAAGCTGAATATAAGAGGGATAATAGGAATATAGGGATAATACTTAGTGGCATATCGTCCGTCTTTACGTTCTGAATTCAAATTCCGCCTATGTCGACTTTATCGGGGTCGATAAAATAAATACCAGTTGAGTACTGAGGAACGCTATAATTGATTTAACTCCTCCCCGCAGAATTGCTGGCCTAGTTCGAAAATTTGAAATCATTATTATTATTATTATTATTACTATTAACATTGTAATATGAGGAAGAAAAGAAGACCGACCTCAGATCAAACTACTTTGGCCATGTGCATGATCAAATCAACCACGCGGTGTGAGTAGCCAGTTTCATTATCATACCAGGAGACCAGCTTGACAAAGTTGTCGTTTAGGCTGATGTCAGCTGCAGCATCAAATATGCTGCTGTGAGTGTCACCCAGCAAATCTGTTGAGACCACAGCATCCTCTATGTAGCCAAGAATTCCTTTCAGTTTGCCTTGTGATGCGTTCTTCACGACTTTTTTTTATTTAGTCGTAGCTGGCGCCTTTCTTAAGACGACAGGCAACAACAACAACAACAGAAACATCAGGTGTGGGGATACGGAATGCCATACCAGTCAATTTTCCATTTAAGACCGGGATGACTTTGCCAACAGCTTTTGCAGCTCCAGTGGAACTTGAAATAATGTTCTGGGCAGCCCCACGTCCACCTCTTCAGTCCTTTGCTGAAGTTCCATCCACAACTTTCTGTGTCGCAGTGTATGAGTGGACTGTGGTCATGAGTGCTTCTTCAATGCCAAACTCATCATGGATCACTTTGGCCAATGGTGCAAAGTAGTTGCTGGTGCAGGAAGTATTGCTCACAATATTGAGATCTTTTGTGTACTTATCATGATTCACTCCCATTACAAACATTGGGGCATCAGCCGAAGGGGCAGAAATAATTATCTTTTTGGCTCCACCGTTCAAATGAGCTGCAGCCTTCCCAATAGTGGTGAAAACTCCAGTACTTTCAACAACATATTCAGCCCCAGCTGAGCTCCATAGAATGCAGGCAGGATCTTTTTAGCTAGTCACAATAATGAAGGTATTGTTGATCTTCAGTTTATCGCCTTCCTTGCTAACACAAGCAGGGAGTTGCCCATGAGTGCTATCATATGTCAGCATGTAGACCATATAGTCCAGCTCAATAAAAGGATCGTTGACAGCAACAACATTAATATCCTTCTTTAAAGAAGCACGTAGTACGATGCGGCCAATACGATCAAACCCATTGATTCCAACTTTGGGTGCCATTTTCGATTTCCGATCGTGAGAGGAGAGAGATGCACAACATACTAGACAAAAGTTTTTCTCTTCCAGTGTTATCAAATGAAACCATATTGTCTTCTCAGAAAACAATATGGATTATGAGATCTACACATCTCTTAGTCGGCCCGAAATGGGAGGCGAGGTGAGAGTGCAGTTTAAGAAAGGTCTGGACCTCGAAGTTCGGACGATCTTCATGGACCCGCAGGGTAAGTTGGTGGTCCTAGACGTGAGCGACAGTGAAGGTGATGCCTTTAGACTAGTCGTTGTTTACGCCCCTCCCCTCCACGTTTGGAGGTTTTCGTTGGGACGTTACACTCTTTAATGTTAGTGGTTGACTGGAATTCCATCTCGAACGCACGTCTGGATAAAGTGGGGCTAGCTGATTGGGAGTGGAAAGTAAAAACCTCACAAACCTGCTCAGTCGCTTCCAGTTGGCTGACAGGTACTGACTGGATTGCCCGAATGTGCCAATGTGGACATGGACGAACCGCATCGGGTCTTCCAGATCGTATCTAGATAGAGTATTTTGTAGGCCTGTAGATAAAAGTAGCATAGGTTGTCCACGTTTCAAAGTTATGGGCTACACGGACCATAGATGTGTCATCTGTACGGTCGACAGTATCCATAGACAGGGCCCCGGATACTGGAAGCTGAACGCGTCCTTCCCGGTGCACCAAGCTTTCAGAGACTGGGTTAGCAAGTTAGTCCATCGAGAGTTCATAGGCGCAATTGTCAACAACGGATGTTGGATAACCTTGAAAATGGCTATTAGAGTAGAGGCGGCAGGTTTTTAGTAAGGAAATAACATTAGAGGAATCTAGGATAGAGGGAAACCTAGTTAGGAAGCTAGAAGAAGCGCTTTGGAAAGGCATAGCGACCGACGAGTTAGCAACGAGGTTGGGTCTTGATCAATTCTTCAATGCCAAGCACGAAGGTTGCGTATTCAGATGTAGGGTGCGTACACTGAAACGGGAGGGAACGAAAGCTGTTCGATGGGCCCGGTTGGCAGAGGCTCTACGCGGAAGCAAAGCCTAACTGGCAGTCTTTGGCGAGCTGTGATGGGCGCATGATAACCGAGACCAAACAGATGTGTGCAGAATTTCAGCAACATTTCACTGAATTGTATGGGCCGCGCGGTGGTTCTGGGACAGTTTATCACCTCCTATCTTAGTGACATGCTGCGCCTCTCAGCCAGGGATGCAGAGTTCTGCGAAATGCCGATAACAGCCGGAGACATACGGGACGCGATGACGGGCTGCACGAAAGAAAAGTCTCCGGGACGAGGTGGTCAGCCCTTCGAGTTTCATTTTCATATGCCAGGCTTGTTCTGTGGTCTCTTGGCACACGTCTACCACAACTGGCATCAGAATGGAAGAATTCCCTGTGCTGTGAGCCGTGGAGTGGTATGCTGTTGAGGAAGGACGCGAATAAGTGGTTCAAAATTAAATCATTTTAGGCCTTCTGCTGAATGCCCAGTGTCCGTGCATTACTGACCTGCGGAGCTTTGTCGAACAGTTGTTGTCACGTGTAGGACGGATCCGGTTCTCAGCCGAGTCCATTGTGAGGATCACCCCGCTGCCTTCTTTTGGCCGGACGGAAAGGCAGTTTTTTCCTGCTTGATGACTATAGCAAGAGGTAGTGTGGTAGACGAGGCTAAAAGGATTGAAGACAGACGCTTTTCTCTTCGGACGAGCCCGCATCCACTTTTTCAAGTTCCACTTGAAAAGAAAAGTGAGGGTAGAGAGGGAAGTACCGCCCTCCAGTAATTTTGATGAAAGGAGGATGAATGTTGCGAAAATGGCTCGTGTGAATAGGCCTACTCTGAATATTCGTCTGTAAACCGGAGCGGTTGAGGGGAAGAGGGGTTCCTATCTTGGCGTGTCCAGGATGTGTGGGGTGCTCTGGTTGGCCCTGGGTAGAGCTCCCCCTATTGCGGAATTTTGTTGTTAGTTTTTTGTTAACTGTTTTTATAGTTTACACATTTTCTGGTTTAAACCCCATTTGTCCCTTGTTTTGTATTGTCTCTATATGCTTTTGTGTTCGGCCCTTGCGGCCAATAAAGAAAGGATTATTTTCATTATATCAACAGGAGCAGCGATAATAGTAGTAGTAGTAGTAGTAGTAGTAGTAGTAGTAGTAGTAGTAGTAGTAGTAGTAGTAGTAATGGTGGTGCTGCTTTTGCTGCTGCTTTTGCTGCTGCTTTTGCTGCTGCTGCTGTTCTTGTTGCTACTGCTGTTGCGGTTGCTAATGTTGTTTTCGTTGATAGTGGCCGCCGAGTTCCTCAATTAGACCATTTAGCGTTCATAAATTAATAGCGGCGTTCTCATAAGAAGTTTTAATTTTCGTGACAGCTGCAATCTGCATCTCAAACATGGAGAGTAACAAAAAAAATTATTAAACTCGAAGAGGAAAACCTTCTTAAAATCACATTATCGTCTTGTGTTGACACACCATTTTCTACAGAGCTTTTTTGCTCGTCATTATTTTATTTTATTTTATAATTAATATTTCTTTTTTGTTTTTGCTTTTTTCTTTTGTTAAACATTTCTTGTCGTTTGTGTTGTTTTTTCTTTATAATTCTTTATTCTCCATTCTATTTCGCATCTTCTCTCGCCACAGTTCCATTCCACACCCCAAACCCCAAACCTTAGTACTCGCCTAATCACTACGCACGGCTATTAATATCCCTTTGTCCTCGACAGAATTAAAAGGAGAATTATGACATCGATGAGATTAATGATGGTGATGATGATGATGGTGATGGCGGTGATAGTGGTGGTGGTGGTGGTGTTAGTGTTGACGAAGATTATGTTGTATGATGATGATAATGATGATGTTGGTTGTGGTGGTGATTGTGATGATAGTAATGACGATGATGATTAACGATGATGATGATGATGATGATGATGATGATGATGATGATGATGATGATGATGATGATGATGATGCTGATGATGATGATGATGAATCTGGTGGTGATGATGGTTATGATGATGAATCTGGTGGTAATGTTGATGATGATGATGAGGAAGAAGAAGAAGAAGAAGAAGAAGAAGAAGAAGAGGATGAGGAGAAGGAGGAGGAGGAGGAGGAGGAGGAG
>NC_068990.1:65701093-65707520 GCF_001194135.2 Octopus bimaculoides | reverse complement strand
GGCGGTAGTGATGTTGGTGATGATGCTGGTAACGGTGATGAAGGTGAAGATAGTGGTGAGGGTAGTGTGGTAATGATGGTGGGGATGATGATGATGATGACGACGACGACGACGATATTTTTAATCTTTGTTTTTATTTTTTGACCAGTAGAATTTCAAACAATTCTACTCAAAATTTTTCCTTGGTTTTGCAATGTAATTATATTCCTATCAAAAAGGATGTTCACTAATTTGTAAAAAAAAAAAAAAGAGAAGGAATAAATAGAAATAAAATAAATACAAATGAAAAAAACATTTCAACTGATAATCACAAAATAGTGGATCGAACCCATTAAAATTCCGTCTTCAGATTAGTTAGGGAAACCGCACACATCGTATCATTTGTTCGGTGTTTCCATTGATTGAACCTTAATGAGAGTAAAGTTATGATTATTTTAATTTAGATTTGATGTAGTGGGGGGGGGTTGTATCAGAAGTGAAGATGATTTCGGTTCTCGTTAAAAAGAATAAGTGTATTAATAATTTATTTCCATAACATACGAACAATCATTCAATCGATCGATCAGTATAATATTTCTAGCGAATATGATAGAGATAATTGATCGAATATGATGTTCAGTAATATCCATCCATGGGTGATAAGTTTTACTAACTTGACTTCGGAATACTGAGAAATGGTTGTTGTAACTATTCTCTATGCGCGCGTATGTGTGTGCGTGTGTAGCATCTGAGCATTAGCGATTGGTGATTAATATATCTACAACCATATACGAAAACCAGATAAGCAAAATTTTATCTTTTATTCTACACCAACTGCCTTCGTAACAAATGCAAATCTATGACGATTTGATATTAAAATATGAATATTTCTCTTAATTTATGATAATTCCAAATGTAAAATGCTATGTTGCTAATAAATAATTTTCAGCTTTTTATTTACGCATTTATTTTTAATTATTTATTATTATTATTATTATTATTATTATTATTATTATTATTATTATTATTATTATTATTATTATTATTATTTTCTTATAAATTCTTGCTAATTAATTTGGTTTAAAAGTTATTTAGAATAACTATTTCCAATGAGAGGAAATAATAATTTGGTGGGTTAAACCTCTGATGAACAGTCTTAAAAACAAAGGTAAAATTTCCTCTTCAATCCCATTTTTCATTAACTTTCTCAAACAGAGAGTATATATAACATACAACAAAAATTCGTTATTATAATTAACATAGAATAAGCCAAGCAGACATCAGAAATATTGTGATGTGAAGCATATAAGAATCACTATTGTTAGAAGAATTCAAAAAGAAAGATAGAATTCAGTACAACAAGAAATACAAATCAAAAGAAGAGCGCAGAATGAATTAAGGAATTATGCAACTTCGCTCAGTGGTGCTCCAGGAAACCTCAGCAGTGTAAATATTAAAAATCTATATAATTATAATTTATAATAATGTATTCTGTCATCTCGCGGTAGCAGAATCGATACCGCGGCTGACAATATTGCTTAGCGATATTGATTCGGCATTTTACTTTCAAATTCCGGTGAGATCAACTTTACCTTTCATTCTTTCTGGATCGGTAAAATAAGCACCAGTTAAACACTGAGGTCGGTGTAATCAACTTACCCACTTCCCGAAATTAATAGCCTTGTGCTAAAATTTGAAACTTATTGTTATTAACGCAATCATAAAATATATAATCTATTTGAAATAGACAAATTTTAAATATTCTGTTTTATAAACATTTTGCGGATGGTCTTGCAAAAGGTTTACCGCATCAACCACTCAATTTCAGGGCTTTCTTTCTTCAGGAGCAACACTTTCATCCCAAATGGACGAAGAGCAGCACTATTTCTGTGTTTAAGGACATCAGTGGAAGTTGTCAAAATGCTCGCCATTACTCGCATGGTGATATGTGCTTAAGTTATCTTCTATCTCTCTGCGATCTGCGAACGAGATTATGAGATTGAAAATGAAGAATGTGTCACAACAGGCGTCAACCTATATGCGCGAGTATCCTACGACCCGAACAAGAAACGTATGAGTGCAACTGTGCATCAGTTACTGCCGCGTATAAATGTGAAAGGTGGGTTGAAATGTATTCAAGATGGATCGCATTAACTGTACCACTACTTCTTCGTAAAGGCCTAGTTAAAAAAGTGGTAGAGGAACCCAAAGAGGAACAAAGCTTATATGAGAACTTGCTATGATGAAATTTAGGACATATTTCTGTCATTCTGTGTGTAGATAATTCTGTCATTCTCGTATAAAAGCAAAATGTGAGGTTATTGATTGTCAAATTCTAAATGAAATGTCGAAAATGACAGCTAATAATATAGCTGAGAAAATATGAGAAATGTGGATTAAGATGATTTCAAAAAGGGAAATCTAATCCTGATTTTTGTAGAAACGAAATAATTGCTCCTTGGAGAAGATGCTGCGAATTACAGCAAGAATTCATTAGTAGGATGTTCTATAAACATCATCGTGCACTAGTGGCCACAAACACAATCGCTGTTCGATGAATATGCCGCGAAGCATCAGGTAAACTCTATTAAAATCATATTCAAAATATAACGCGACATTCCACCAACAGAACAATTATTCCGAGGATTATTTTATTCGTTACCGTTCTCTTCCTCCACTTGAAAGTATATTGCATCGCTTGAGGTGGGGGAAGGGATGCTTCACCCAAACTTCATCCATTTGGACAAATGCAATTCTTTTCTCCTTGTTCAACGCCTATTACCGCTGCTCTTGGATGTCGCCACTCATACTCGAACACTACACTCTGAGGCACCGACTCCACCACCCGCCCATCCTTATCTGGAAGACACGTTACGTCAGAATACACTGCTTTGAGGATAGTTACGTCCGCTTTCTGCCGTGGTCTTCATAGATCTATTGTGTTTTTCTATGATTCCATATGCAACTATGCTGAAGTAAATGCGGTACTGCAACCTAACAAAGCTTCACACACACATGTATATATACAATGTATATACACGTACTGACAGACACGCATACATTTGATAGAGGCTCAGTTAAAGTTGAGTCACCGACGTCCATTAAGATATAGCTACTTGTGGAATATACAAGAAATGAAGACGAGATAAAAATATAAAAAAAAGAAAAGGATGGGACACACATTATTGAAATGTTTGTTCCATACAGGATCGAATTCTTGTTGAGCAATAACAGCAACAACAATCAAAACACCATCATCATCAATAACGACAACAAAAACCAACATGACAGCAGTAATTATAACAGCAACAATAACACACCATCTGCAGCAACCACCATCATCGTTTTTTCCTACCACAGTTTTTCTCTATTATTTGGTAGCTTTTGTTCAATTAATGATTTTTGCATATAACGGGGCAAATATGAGTTCCATGCCTGTACCTCTAAAAAAGACTGTATTGTTCTCAAGAATATAACTGACTGCGTTTGTTATAAATCTGCAGAGAATAATCTAAATAGGGTTTTGGATTTCAGCTCATTAGACAATCAATAATGAATATGGCGATAGTGGACGACAAAATGACAGGAGCAACACCATATTGCTACCAACGTTAGTTGATGCGCTAAGTTTGTTGAGATGCTAGCCTCGGTGGGTCAACGGATATAATATAGTGTAAGGTAAGGTTGGATTTGATTTTTTTATTGTAAGTAGTCACACACACAAATTTAGATTACTGTTATTTTTTTATTTTTTTTTATTTTAGAGTTTTGCTAGCTTGCTCTAGGAAGTAAGCTTTAAAACAGAGGTAAATTTATAGCATATAATGGATAGACATAGAACGCAAAGGGAAAAGAGTACCAGAGGCATCACTACATTCATAAAGGAAGTAGTGGTGGACCATTTTATTATTTCCGGTGACCATTGGAATTTTATATTTCCTCGTTTTGAGCTAAGAACAGGTGACATTTTCCTCGTGAGGAAAATTCCTAGCACATTCTCGCGGAGTAGGAAGTCATTAACTGTTGGAAAACCAAATTAATTTGTTGTTTGTCTACTTTACAACAAGCTATTTCGGAGAATACTGCATATAAAATGTCAGAAAGTGTTATAAGATTAGTAGTAAAAATATGTGATCTTTTAATAATAAAGGAAGTGTAGTTGCGTGGTTGAAAATATTCATAGCTACAAATATTTTATTTTTACCTATTAACAGCTTTCAGATATATTTAATATATTTTCCTCGGATAGGATGCCAGCTCACCATGAAAATAAACATTCCCCTAAATGCTAATTTTTTAAAGGTAAACCTATGTAGAACGAAGTGATGTACTTAGAAGGAAATTGTAATATCTACTGCCCATGTCACAATTCATCATTAATTAGTCCAATACTGTCTTCACTCATCAATCTTAAATTTTACACCTTGTCAGCCCGGCGATTGTGGTGTCTCTATAAATAAATAAAATTGAGTCAAAGAGTAACCGTTACTCGGGAGAAACAGCAACAAAATCTCCTTTATATCACAATCATTCCTCTAAAAAAAACGGAACGACACATTGGATAGTGTAGTCCTAGATAGACCTTCTGAAAATATAAGTCAGAACGCTTTTTATAGCTTATTCGGTAGAGGAAGGGTAGTACTCATGACTGTTTTTGGGGCCGCAGAGACTAGTGGGAGGAAGGGGAAAGTTGCCTTCAGACTGGAAATACCATCATCATCATCATCATCATCATTTAAGGTCTGCCTTCCATGCAGCATGGGTTGGACAGTTCGGCGGCATTTAAGGAGTTGGAAGACTACATCGAGTTCCTACAGCTGTTTTGGCGTGGTTTCTACAGTTAGATGTTTACCTAATGCCAATCACTTTACAAAGTGTAGTGGACGCTTTTTCGTGGCACCGGCACTCATGAAGTCGCCCAGTAATTTGCAAGGTAAGCCCCATCAACTGAGTGTGGAGTAGTATTGTGATAGGTGGCTTTATAATAGGTGATGAGAGGCTAAAGTATGATATGAGATGAACATGTGTCTTCTTATAAAGGAGATACATGGCTGCCCAGCTGGGCTATGAGAAAGTGAGTATTTGGTAGAATACGAACAGAAGATTGCAAAGGGTGGACGTATAGGTAAATTCATGAGAATATAAAAAGAGAATGACCAATGATTAGAGATGGAGATAGAAGTAAATACAGAGAATAATGGACAGCAGTAGAAGTATAATCAATGGTGAATATAAGGTTGGGGAAAGGTAAAAGAAATAAAATTGGGTCAGAGAGAACGAGGGGAAGATGAGTAACAACACAAAAGAAAGCTGGTGAAGGGCGATAGTATAATAAAACTGTAGATAGGTGGAGAAGAGGAAGACCATGCTCGAATATTTGAAAGAAAGCGTATGTCGATAGAATCTCCCTAGAACCACGTGATTACGTTATACAAAATAACAAGTCGACAACTCAGAACCATAGGTTTCCACACATAAACACTTTCAGCGACTCCAGAAAATGATGAAAGACACATACCTGAGATCGAACCTATAACTTAATCACGTAGTCTTTTCTATGCACCTGATCATACGTTTGCTCGTTTGCTCAATCAAGAGTGACCAGGGATTAAGCACCAACACCACCAGGTCACTTTGAAAACCAAACTATTATGCTTCGGGATTTTTCTGGTTTCACTTACCCACCACCAATTCTTCAACGACGCCTATGACTCACGGTTTTTGGGTTTCATTTCATTTCTGAATCAGAGTTCTGAGTTCACGTCACATCTATGTTGAACAGTTTTCTTTTCTTTTCTTGGTATAATTATCAGTAAATACTTGGATTTGTTCAAACAGGTCACCGGGTAAGTAAAAGTAAATAACAAGTAGCCCACTTCCACGAGCGAGCCATACCCACCTCCTTTACATAAAAAGACTGGATACAGGGAAGGAAAGTAATGCGTACAGAATGACATATTGTACTCTATTCGATGTGCCACTGTATTTTGGATGGTACAGTGTGATTGTCAACTATGATGTGCCCATGCTTTATCTGGAACAATGGAATCTGTAGCTTGTATCCAAGCATTCAATCGACTACAAACGTGCCATAAAACGAGCACAGCTTTTCTACTCCAGACACAAGGCCCGAAATTTGGTGGGAAGGGGCCAGTCGATTAGATCGACTCTAGTACGCAACTGATACTTAATTTATCGACCCCGAAAGGATGAAAGGAAAAGTCGACCTCAGCGGAATTTGAACTTAGGACGTGAAGACAGACGAAATACAGCTAAACATTTCACCTGGTGTGCTAACATTTCTGCCAGCTCGCCGCCTCCTAAAACAAGCAAAATTGAAATAGAACTATTCGAGAATTTTGTTTTTGATTTTTCCATGAGCCAAGTAAATGACTATCATTTCCTGTTGTTGGTGGTAATAATAATGATGATGATGATGATGATGATG
>NC_068990.1:65696092-65700818 GCF_001194135.2 Octopus bimaculoides | reverse complement strand
GAGGAGGAGGAGGAGGAGGAGGAGGAGGAGGAGGTGATTATTGTTGATGATGATGATGACGATGAGGTTGTTAATGATGTTGTTGTTGTTGTCATTGATGATGATGATGATCATGATGTTTAACTCTTTATAAATGAGCAGAATCAAAGCTATGAGATACAGTGTAGTACCAGACTAAACGCAGTTTGACTTTTAGCTAGTTCTCTTCACATTCTAAGTTCGAATTCAGCAAGAATTGGTTTTGTCTTTCGTTCCCCTGGGATCCATAAAATAAGTATTCGTCAACTTTTGGAGTTGATCTAATTCCATCAAATCTTCAACACTTTTACAAATGTGTGGCCCCGTATCAATGTTAGAAAACTTTGCTTTTATTGTAGTTTTATAGTCGTTTATTTTAAATTTATTATTTAAATATAATGATTAAGAAAGTCGTTAAGATGGAATCAAGAGCCTGGCAGTAATTATAACGGATACTGGATCTGATTTACTCAAGGACTGAAAATTAAAAAAAAAAAACGTATGTTTATCAACACACAGACAGAGGAGAGAGAGAGAGAGGGGGGGTAATTTTCTTGTGTGCAATCAGCATTAATCAATTTCTGGTGAGATAATTAACAGAGTAGAGCAAATTGTCGCAACTAACTTGTTGAAATTTGAGAGGAGCTGGAAACAAATTTTACAAGACTTCATAAATTTTTAGATAATAACCGTGGGGAGAGTTGCTTTTAGTAGTCACTCTGTAGGGACCAGTTGTTTGGTCAGAAGCAGAATAAAAAATAGAATTCAATCCGAAGAAAAGCACTAAACTTCGAATGCTGAAAGCAAGTGCAATGTTAGAATGACTCATGAAGAAGAAGAAAAAAAATTGAAACAGAAATATAAACGGGAGTTTAAAAATACATAAAAATACTGATTGAATAAAATATATAAATAAATATATATATAAATAAAAGAAAGAAAGAAAGAAAGAACTACATTTGTATTGCTCCGTCGAATTATTCTTCTACCAATCACTGAACAAGTGGACGATTTTCGCTGTTGAATAGCGAATCTAATACAAGAACAATGCTGAGAAGTGGAAAAGAAAAGACGTTTTAGCTGTCGAAATAAAACATGGAAAAGAACTGGAAAAAACAGCGTTTGTAAAATCAATTTCGAATTCACGTGATCAATTATTATAACAGCTTTATTACAGACAACAACGACAACAACATCAATGAGAACACAATAGCAATAAAAAACGGCAACAATAAGAATAGTGTTAACAATAGCAACAGTAAAATAAACACGCAGATATAATGCTTGGCCATGTTTTGTATTTAATTTTTTATGAATTTGTTCGACTATGAGAACATACACCACACCTTATACAAAATAAACAAAAACTTTTTATAAAAATTGCGAAAACGATAACAATTAAAAATAGCTAAAAAGACAAAAGAAAAAAGAAAGTAATAAAAGGTTTCTCTTTTTTTTTCAACAAATCGAAATTATGGGTCTGAGGACTTGAGATCTCGACACAGATTTGCTTCTACGGCGTTTTAATGAAGACGTGATGGAAGTCATAGGAAGAATAAAAGTGAATAGAATGAATAAATTTCTCTTTCTTAGACTGAAAGTTCTTACAACTGTTGCTCTGACCTGCTTGAAATAGCAGCTAAATCGCCTATAAATCACACCCTACCTTACAAATAAAGCATAACGTGGTTTTATACATTGTAATAATGGCTTGTAAAAAGGCATAACCAAGGATAAGCAAGGACTAAACAACAGCAACTGAAATTTATTCGAATCGTGGAAAAAGAAAGACAAAATTTTGGTTGCTGTTTATCGCCATTTTAGCTTTCATGGAGCACATTTTTATAATTCACTGAATGACTAGATTCGAACAGCTTTATACCATCTCCCTACGGAGTATAAATAGTGAATCCAACGATTACATACGAGTAGGTTTGTAGAAAGTACTTATAGGACGTACTCAAGCAATTAGGTACCAGTAAGTCTCGTGGTTAATAATACGATTACGTAAAAGCCAGAGATTTTTTTCTAAATAAATTTTCCAAGTCTAGCTGGACGACCACACTGTGACATCCAACATACCATAGCAGATTATATAAAATATTGTGTGGAGGTATGCATGACTTTCCTTTTCAGTCTCCAGTCGGTTTTGGTAACCTTCTAAGATTGAAACGGGATAAGGTGCATTCGATCAAAGCACGTTAATCGTTAGCTTCACATACCGAGAATAGCAGTATCGGTGACCAATATGTTTATTTATATTGTTGCTATTTACAAGTATGTGTTTTTTGCGGCTTTTTCTTAGTTTGAATGGGATAGATAGCGTTCTTAGATAGTATTGTAATAGTGTTCTGGAGAGTTATAAATATGTTTAGATGTTTAGATGTAACCGAATATATAGTGGCAGTGTCTTTGACGATGGTAACTTCACTTGATACATTCGATTATCCAAACAATCATTCAATTCGGGTGTTTTGGTTCCATTATTAAGTTGCTCTTCGAAGGCCCTCATTTTGGAGTTGTTTGTTTATATTCTTCGTGGCTTCTTGAAATTTCTTGTAGAGAAATTGGTGACCCAGACAGGTATCTAAATCGCTTAATATTAAAATTGATAATATCGAAATTATTATAAAACCTAACTGTTAAAAGATGCTTTGCTAAGGAGTTCTAATAAGACCAAAACATGTACTGAGTTGTCAAGCTCTCTGCCAATGGTCAACTTATATTTCCCTTTATCTTCACCTCATTGCCTATTTTCAGTTTTAATTAATTAGATCTTCGTTGCATCAATCCATCAATCCACTTATTTTTGTTATTTGTCATTCTAGCCTTTATTTGATTGGTTTAAGCGTTGTTCGATGATTACCTTTCCTTAATGCCAATATAGTTTTGACTTATTGAAGTTACTGTACTCTCCACAGTAAGTTGTAGAATTTAATTCACTTATCTACTGTGCTGATTTGCGTTAATGTTTGCTATTATTGTTTGCAGTACTGAGTTAAAACGATAGAAATTATGGAGAACCAACGAAATAGGTTTCTCCTTTGAATCACTAAATAAGAACCAGCTGATGTCCAGTAAGTGATCCATTAGGATACTAGGTCTTATAACATATTAAAGCCACATCTTTCTAATCACCTCATCTAAAATATCTTGGGTCTTTTTGGCTTCTATGTTAGAAATCCAATTTCTGGTTCAAAAAGTGGTCCGTCGCTCACATGAAACTTCACTTCAATATGGCAGGCTTCGTATTTAAGACCAGAAAATTTTCTGATCGATGATAGAAAGTTACATAATTGAATGATTATGATTCACCCAGGGACTCTACATCTTTGGTATGTTGGTACAAATGATGCAGTATGGGACGCTTATGGTTGAACGTTAATGTTATATTGGCGTTCTGGTTATGACCATCTCATCTTTATTACAGTGTATGCTATTGTAAAAATTTTATACTAAAAAGATGTTGGTCTACATTTTATAGATATCAATGTTAATGGACATTTAGTTGTTACTGCTGTAGTGACCACATATAGTGAACTATATATGAAGTTTTGACACTATAGGGGGTTACAACCTCATCCAGAGTCGACGAATGAATGAATAAATGATAAAATAAATAAATAAATAATTAAATAAATAAATGAATATACAATGCAAGTCAACAACAATAAGGAAATGTATGACGTAACTTAGAGCTTAAGACTTGATAAGGGAAAATAAATACCATTGGTAAATATTTCCACCAAACACATTTAGAATTGGCCGGAAGCCCAATCTCACTTGAGGTCAGCAACAAATTAAATTGCTAAATATAGGTTTGCATACATGATCAGTTTTCTATTGTTTAAATATATTTTCTGTCTAGAGAAAAATGAAAAAATGCAAAACAGAGTTTGATTTAATTACACGAGGTTGAACTAACTTTTGAGCCGAGAGACAAAAAATCCGAAGTCCAATATACGATTAGCCCAAAACAGTTTTTACAAACTAATAAAAGTAACTGACCCTACTGATATAGAGTAGAGAAAAAGAGAAAAAATAGTTTTAAGTAAGGTTCGTGCTGTTTTTGTTGTTTCTTTTTGTATTATTGTTATGTTAAAATTAAAATTTGCTTTATTCTTGGATTTTTGCTGTGTTTTAATCTTGAATTATAAGTCATTAATCAGTACACACGCACACACACACACACACACACACACACACACACACACACACACACACACACATATATATATAAACATGTTTATATATATACATACATACTATACATACATATGTATAGATATACATACATATATATATACACATATATACATACATATATATATATACATACATACATACATACTACACATACGTATATATATATATATATATATATATATATATACATACATACATATATACACATATATACATACATATATATATAAACATACATACATACATAAATATGTGTGTATGACACAGAGCTTACACGTACGTAGACGCACACAGTATACATTTTGATAATCGTCTATAGGCAAATAGATGTGTACGTGTATAATACCATGAGGAAAATTATTTTCATATAGAAAAACATCTCTAAGCACACTACTCACACACACACGCACACATGCATACAGATGCACACGCGCACGCATGCACACATTCGAATACATAGATACATACATATAGACTTAGCTATACATATATGTGTATATAT
>NC_068990.1:65692384-65695672 GCF_001194135.2 Octopus bimaculoides | reverse complement strand
TAATATCTTACATATTTGTGTGTCTGTGTGCCCATATAAGGTTGTGCTTGCGTATATATGTGGGTGAAATGAAAAGAGATCTGGAGAGAAAAAGCGATATTTTATATGACTTTATATAGCTTCCGTCTTAAGTTCTTTATCATAAAGTTCCACCAAGATAAATATTTATTAAATTTTAAAAAAAGTTAAATTTTAATTAATTTTAAAAGTTTAGAAATGATTTCTTATTTTCACAATTATTCTTTCTTGTTTCAAAATGCGTGTGTGTGTGTGTGTGTGTGTGTGTGTGTGTGTGTGTCTGTGTGTGTGCGTAGTTACACATAGTAAGTTTGTGATGTGTTACAAAAATATAAAATTATTCTATGTAACGAAGTAGTGGATGTGTGTAAATATCTTGTATACTTGTATGTTAATATTTACGAGGAAAAGAGATTACATAGATGAACCGTGGTTTCGTTCGGTCGCCAGACCGTACTAATCATTAAATTCTAAGCGGTGTAAACGATGTAGATCGTCAGTTGTCGCCAGTCAAGCATCAGGAGGAGGTTCTTCTTAAACACACTGCGAAGATGAATTTACGCATGTGTTAGCAATTCAAAATTTTATATATTATCAAAGGCATTGAGCTGGCAGAATTGTTACAGCTCTGGGGAAAATGTCTTGCAAACAACTCGCACATGCAAGTGCTACCAGTCGAGAACTCCGCATAGCGGAAGCCAGCAAGTGTATGGGGTCATCAGGAGAGAATGCGCGCCGTTTCGGAGCCTACCTCTCGACGGCATCAATGCACACCGGCCTCCCCTCACTGATCAACTGGTTATTAAAAATAAAGCTCAATATTTCTCTAGCCATCGCTCATCGTCTCTTTTTAACCAAATCCAGTGGCTAGCCTTCTCCACTGTATTTTGGATATCGGTCATGGTGGTATTTACCTTACGATGAGTTAGGCCTAACGATAACAGCAGTCGTCTCACACTGTGTCCTACAAACCTTCTACATCCAACTTCGATTGGAAAATGCTCCGCTTTCCAGCCTGCGTCTCTTTATATTTCAGCTCTTTACATTCTGAATTCAAATACCGCCAGTGTAGACTTTGCCTTTCATCTTCACCGGGTTCGTAAAATAAATTACCAATCAATTACTTGAGTCGACGTAATATACTTCCCATCTCCCCCAAAATTACAGGCCTTGTGCCAAAATTAGAAAGACAAATATAAATTCGTTGTTTTTATTAAAACTGAAATATGATGAAGAGCTTCCCTAAGAGATACAAAAAGCTCCTGGCTTTAAGGTTGCGCGAAAGGTTTTGTTGGAGGCACAACTATCTGAGTTCTTTTATGGGGTTTAGAAAAACTGAAGAGCCTCTGCGGTTAGTGTGTGAAACTGAGAGGAGAATATACTGAATAAAAACATGATTAACTGATTCTCCTGCATTCTCTCTTACCGAAAGCCAGGAACCTTTCAGCATCCCATCGCATGTCATGTGACTTTCGTTTATTTTCAGAAATTAGATCTTATTCAACTCTGACCATGAGTGTGCCTCTCTCTATCTGTCTCTCATTCTCTCTTTCTCTCTCTCTCTCTCTCTCTCTCTCTTTCTCTCTCTCTCTTTCTCTCTCTCTCTATCTCTCTCTCTTTCTCTCTCTCTCTCCCTCTCTCTCTCTCCCTCTCTCTCTCTTTCTGTCTCTCTCTCCCGCTCCTTCTTTCTCGTTCCCTCTCCATCTCCGTGTCTCTCTCTTTTCTCTGTATCTCTCTCTTTTCTCTGTATCTCTCTCTTTTCTCTGTATCTCTCTCACACTCTGTCTGTCTTTCTGTCTCTCCCTCTTTCCTTCTCCCTCTCTGATTCTCTCTGTCTTTTTTCTGTCTGTCTGTCAGTCTCTCTCTCTCTCTCTCTCCATCACTTCTCGATTTTCCAATGTCCTTCGAAGGGCCTGCTGTGTACTCTAGGTGGCAGTAATGGTAAAAGAAAAAGAAGCACACTCTAAAGCATAGAGCAGTAATCGCTTATATATATATATATATATGTGTGTGTATATACGTGGTCTGATCAACAAGTGCAGGGCCTGTTGCCATAGTAACGAAGCTAAAGCACGCAAAGTGAATCTAGGCACTATGGATAGGGAAATATGTGAGAAAGAAAATCCAAAACAGAAAGCTAAGAACAATTATTCAGCGAGTAATACATACAGATTAATTACTTCTAGCATGGGTACTAAACCACATATTTGGTATATGGAGAGTTAGTCGATTAGATCACTACCATTGTTATATTTTATTGTTTAAAGCGACGAGCTGTCAGAATCGTTAGCACACCGGGAGAAATTCTTAGCGGCGTTTCGTCCGTCTTTACGTTCTGAGTTCAAATTCCTCCGCGGTCGACTTTACCTTTCATCTTTTTGGGGTCGATGAAATAAGTGCCAGTTGAGCAGTGGAACCGATGCAGTCGACTACCCCCTCTCCTAAAATTTCAGGCCTTGTACCTAAGGTAGAAGGGGTTATTACATTACATTGCCTCCAGAGGGATCGAAAAACTAAGTTGCCTGGACGGGATTTTTTCTCGGAACCGGAAGGAATAGCGCAATGCCCCAACAAATCTGCCAGCTGACTGCTTTTATGCAGTTATGATTAATACTAGGCACAAAACTAACAATTTCGAAGCGAAAGAAGTTACTGAACCGTATCAATTACTATACTTGACTAGTACTTTATTATATTGACTGCTGAGAGATGAAAAACAAAGGAACTTTAGCAGAATTTCATATCAGGGAGTAAAGAGTCAGAACAAATACCACAGAGCATGTTTATGACATTCTAACGATTCTGCCAGTGCGTCACTCTATGCAATAATAATAATAATCCTTTCTACTATAGGTAAAAGGCATGACATTTAGGGGAGGGGGGAACCAGTCGATTACATCGACTCCAGTACGTAACTGGTACTTAATTTATCGACACCGAAAGGATGAAAGGCAAAGTCGACCTCGACGGCAGATGAAATACCGCTAAGCATTTCGCCCGGCGTGCTAACGTTTCCGCCATGTCGCCACCTTAATAATAGTAATAATCATAATAATGGGCTCAAATTTTGCCACAAGGGCAGCCATTTTGTGAGAGGGGATAAGTCGATGACAGTGACCCCCAGTGTTACACTGTTACTTATTTTATCAACCCCGTAAAAGATGAAAGGCAAAGTCGACTTCGACGGAATTTGAACTAAGTGCGTAGCGACGGGTGAAATACCGTTAAGCATTTTGCCCGGTTTGCTAACGACTTTACCAGGTCGCTGCC
>NC_068990.1:65690779-65692196 GCF_001194135.2 Octopus bimaculoides | reverse complement strand
ATCATAGCCATGTGTTGAGAGGAATTCTTTGGGGTTTGAATAATTCACCTTTGGAAACATGGGTGTTTTGCTCAACATTATTAAACAAACCTTATTCAGGGACCTTTTGAGCGGGATGGGCTACTCGATCTGAAGAAAATTCTAACTGGGCCCCACCTGCAAGGTTATGCGCTGTTTATCTTGATATGAGATCACCATGTTGCGCACACATGGTTGTGATGCATGTGCCTAGTATACCCTTATCAGACGGGTAATCATGATGGGTATACTGGGCTTCGCATATTTTACCCCAGTGTCACTTTGATAGCTTGCACTGCTCTCTCACTCAATAATAATAATAATAAATTTGGAAATTTAAGTAAAGTAATAGAAAGTAAGAAATAAAAAAAATATGAAGTACTAGAAAGTAAGAAATACAAGATGTGGGACTGCAACATTCAGACTGACAGAGTAATAGACGCTAGAAGGCCTGATTTCGGAGTAGTAGATAAAGAGAATAGAAAGTGCTAGATATTTGATTTACAGTCCTAAATGATGACAACATTAATATGAGAAGTATCGAAAAAATAGCTAAGTACCAGGACTTAGTTATTGAATAACAGAGACTATGGAAAGCGCGGGTAAAATGTATTCCAGTAGTTATAGGTGCATTTAGAACTATCCCTAAAGATCTGAACAAGTGGATAGAGGAAATAGGCATAAAACCCAGTTTAGTACAGCTCCAGAAAACGGTGTTATTAGGGACAGCTAAGATACTTAGGCGGGTTCTTGGCATCGAAGGTTACTTGTTGCAGCCCGATGTTAGGATTTCTTTTCTTTTCCAACAGTCTAATCTGTTGAATGCATATGAAAATAATAATAATAATAATAGTAATGGTTTCAAAATTTCGCACAAGGCTAGCAATTTCTGGGAAAGGGTTAAGTCGATTATATCGACCCAAGTACTCAACTAGTATTTATTTTATCGACCTCGAGAGGATGAAAAGCAAAGTCGACCTCGGTGGAACTTGAACTCAGAATGCAAAGACGTACGAAATGACGCTAAGCTTTTTGTCCGTCGTGCTAACAATTCAGCCAGCTTACCGCTTTAATAATAATAATGATAATAATGATAATAATAATAATAATAATAATAATAACTGTTGACAATGCATAGAATGCACCACCCTAAGGCAGATATAGAACGTCTTTATCTGCCAAGAAAAGAAGGAGGCCGAGGACGTCTACAGCTGGCATTATCAATGAAGGTAGCCACAATTGGCCTAGACACCTATCTGAAAAACTCTGAGGACTGGATGCTAAAACTTGTCTTAAAATATGAAAGCAAGAAAGCATCTTACTCAGTAACAAAACAGGCAAAGGAATATCTAAGTGAATTCCAATTGCAACAAATACAAGAATTAGACGAACTAGAAAC
>NC_068990.1:65687348-65689787 GCF_001194135.2 Octopus bimaculoides | reverse complement strand
AACACCTATTGTCATAGGTGCCCTGGGAATGACAGCGAAACGGGCTGATTACTACCTAGATCAGATTCCAGGAAACCCCAAAATGGCTGAAGTTCAAAAGATAGTGCTCATGGGAACTGCCCATATCCTACGTAAAATACTGTCTATGTGATCTCAAATTTTAAAGCAAACACATAATTTTCTTATGGTTTCTTAAACATTCACTTGAACAAAACTGTACAAATCCAAATATATGGTACCCTAGGCATAACACCAACATGAACTTCTAACTTGTTGTCTCTTGAGGTCTCTGGGTGAGACTTGGATCCAACTTGTACAAATGCAAAACAAAAGTCAAACATAAAATAATAATAATAATTATTATTATTATTATTATTATTTCAAATTTTGGCTCAAGTTAATTCTGATGGGAGCTGTTTTAGTTTATTAATTAGTTTCCACTACTTGACTGGTACTTAATTTTATTGCTCAGGGAGCGCCGAAGGACAAAGTTGCCCCCGACGGGATTTGATTTCAGAACACAAAAGAAATGCAAGCCCTACAGCAAGACGCCAGTGTCGTAAACTCCAGTGATTTTGCCAACGCTCTGCCTTTAGTAATACTGAATAAATACCTGAAGGGGTATTGTAATCGCAGCTGCTCCTGGATTTGATTAAACGATGGCTACAGATAAGGTGAACGCCTTGCCGTTCAAGCTGTACATAATTAAATAATACACACATATGTGGAGTGTATAGGTATGTACATATGCATGCATGTGTGTGTATGAGTGTATATGTATATATATATATATATATATATATATATACGTATACATACACACATATATATATATATATATATATGTATACATATATATCTGTATGTGTGCGTATATATACGTATGTATATACATGTATACATATATCTTGTTTACTTACAATTATGTAAGTACAAACATTTAGATATGAAGAGATAGATAAAAAGAATTACATAAACAGAAATAAAAGAGAGATAGCAAAGCTGGGCGTTTGTTTATTATGTACGGGTTTATAATATTTATAGTAGAATATATATCTATGCATACAAACATACACACACAGACGAACGCGCACACACGTACATACACGCACACGTACATACATTCGTGTGTGTGTGTGTGTGTATGGGTGTGTATGATATATAAACATATATACCTATGAAAGTATATTTGTGTTTATATGTGTATGATTTAAACATCAGACAGCATCAGTAAATTTGTAACTTTCTAAAATGAAGAAAAAAAAAATATATATGTATATTAAAAAGAAAAAAGAAAATAAAGAAGAGCTACTTTATTTGAATGTGAAACATAATTCATTAGTTGAAACCATTTCAACTCACAGAATCAGCGGAAGAAACGAAAAAATAAAGAAAATCTGAGAGTAATCTACAAAGAAAGAAACAGAGGTTGTCCATTGAGAGGTTTTGGCAATTCCTTTTAAGTAAAATATTTTTATGAAATAAATTACTTTCAGATCTTGATATTTCCCGCCAGGCAAAATATATTTATTTCAGTTAAAATATTTAGATTTACAATTAATAATTAACTACTTTTTTTAAAATCGCGTTGAACGTAGATCTATCTGTTTATTTATTTATCTGCCTATTTATCTCCCTATCTATCTACACGCACGCGCATGACAAACTCACACACACCCATACATACATACATACACACTCACACACACACACACATATGCACATATACGGATATATTCATATAAAAGAACATGTGTTTGTGTGTATGAATGTGTGAAAGTATGCGTACATGTGTATGTAATGTATATATGCATGTACATGTATACGCATACATGTGTGTGCCCACGTACACACAGACGTTTGTACATAATACATACCTCCATTCATGCGCTCTATATACATGCATATATACATGCACACATATACATACGCATACACACATACATACACACATATACATAAGTGATCGACATATCGAAATTGAAATTTTAACACTGCTTCCATCACAAAATGAACACACACACACATTCACACACACACACACACACACACACACACGCACGCGCACACACACACACTTTATTCCTTCTCTTTCTTTTCCTCTTTCTCTCTCTCTCTCTCTCTCTCTCATACATACTCCCCTCTCTCCTCCCTCTCTCTCTCTCTCTCTCTGATTCCCTCTGTCGTAATTGCGTTCTATTCCAATTTAAAGTTGATGTGTGCTGATATTCAAATTATAGAATTCTAGAAGTGCCTTTATTATTTCAGTTATAAATACCAATTCTTGAACAGTTGCAGAATTCCTTTTAAATATTTTAAAGATTTCACCCAAAATCGAAAGGAAACCATACAGCAAAATAAAAGAAAAATTCCAGCTCAGAAAACAACCAAAATCTTTGTATTATAAATGTTTGAAATAAGCAACGTAGATAACTACAG
>NC_068990.1:65685824-65687320 GCF_001194135.2 Octopus bimaculoides | reverse complement strand
TTGTTCCAATGCGAACTAGGCGACTTAAATTTCCAGCTTACGTCAAGGTCATGCCCTAGAATGGCCGCAAACTAATGCCTGAAATAAGTAAAAGATAAAAGATTAAAGAATTGTCGTCAGCGATTATATTCAGTTATATTTCGTCAAAGACATTAGTGTTACAATCTTCAATGCAAGGATGAAAGGCAAAGTCGACCTCAGCGGAATTTGAACTCGGAACGTAAAGACGTACGAAATGCTGCTAAGCATTTTTTCCCGGCGTGCTAACCATTCTGTCAGCTCACTGCCTTTAGAGATAAATAATGGTTTCAAATTTCAAAGTCAGCAAGTAGTACTTCGATGACATCGACCCTAGTATTCAACTGGTACTTATTTCATCGACTCCGAAAGGATGAAAGGCAAAGTCGACCACGGCAGAAATTGAACTCAGAACGTTAAGACGAACGAAACGCCGCTAAGCCATTTTCTTGGCGTGCATTAAATAGAAATAATTATGTTGTAATGTTACAAGCGACCGAAACGGTATTCTTCCGAACGATCTTTGGAGTAACTTTACTCGACAAGGTACGTAACTCGGAGATTAGGGAGTCTCTCCAGGTCGAGACGTTACTTCTTTGCATTGAGAGATTTGTGCTCCAGTACCATGGACATGAGGTTAGAATGTCGCAGAAAAGGTTCACAAAACGCATTCTTCAAGATAGATAGATAGATAGATAGATAGATAGATAGATAGATAGATAGATAGACAGACAGACAGACAGACAGACAGATAAATAGATAGATAGATAGATAGATAGATAGATAGATAGACAGACAGACAGGTAGACAGACAGACAGACAGACAGACAGACAGACAGATAGATAGATAGATAGATAGATAGATAGATAGATAGATAGATAGATCAGCAGACCAACAGACCAACACACCGACAAACAGACAGCTATATAGATACATAGATACATAGATACATAGAAATGTGTGTGTGTGTGTGTGTGTGTGTGTGTGTGTAAGTGTGTGTTCACGTCTATGTCATACCTTCCCACGGTCGTTCGTCTTTGGTCACCGCCATACTTGACCAACTTGATTAGACTCGCTGTAGTTGCTCTGTCAATATTCTTGGTGGAGTCTTGCCAGGTATTCCGGTCCTAATGAGAAATAATTGATTATAGTAGAATGGCTATAGCTTCTCCACTTCCCCTTCCCCTTTCACCACCTGCGCCTCCCGCACTCCTCATCATCAGAATCATCATCATTTTCATCATCCACTAACTACTGCTCCTTCCTCTCCTGGTGATCATTGTTCATCTCTTCAATTTTTTTAGCAGTCTAGTGTTAATTTTGCACCTGTTGTATCACGAGACACGACGTCTATACGCAAACATAGAGACACATACACCACACAGACAGACACATATGCATATATTTGTCCGTGCGTGTGTGTGTGTGCGTAATGTATGTGTGCATATGTATTTGTTTATTATATCATATACATATA
>NC_068990.1:65682817-65685525 GCF_001194135.2 Octopus bimaculoides | reverse complement strand
CACATACATATATGTGTGTGTGTATAAGGAAAATAAGGTAGAAAATGCCAAAATTCTTTTTCCATAAAATACATTGTGTAACGGTTATTACTGGTTTCAGTCTTTTCCACTTCTTCAGCCAAGAGTAAAATAAAGTTGGATATTAATTAAGAAGAAAAAACAATTAAATTGAAGAAAAATTAATTGAAATGTCTTGTAATTAACACTCTTATCCTTTGTGAAGGCTCGGTAGGTAGAAAAAATAGTGTTTATGGGTGTAGAGAAATATTTGGTTCTGGGGTTTGATGGTTTAAGCAGCACCAACAGTCGAGAAGAGAGGAGGTGAAGTGGAAGAAGAAGAGGAAGAAGAAGAAGAAGAAGAAGAAAAGACGGGAGTGGTATGACCCAGTAGTAGAGACTGTCCGTGGAATCTACTTTAATGATCAAGTAACGATACTATTGGGTCATCATCGTCATCATCATCATCATCTTCTTCTTCTTCTTCTTCTTCTTCTTCTTCTTCTTCTTCTTCTTCTTCTTCTTCTTCTTCTTCTTCTTCTTCTTCTTCTTCTTCTCCTTGTTCTGCTTTTTTCTTCGTACAAAGCGGATTCACGCGTCTACACACAAATACTTGCATGTATAGATAAGTGAGATTTATGCATTTTCACGACAACCACTTGTATACTATCAAAATAGCTCTGCAGGAAATGCGATGTTAATCAAGATTTTGTATGTAGATGTGCGAATCCACTTTGAACGGGTATGTATAGTTATTTATATGTATATTTCTCGTGTATTGTGTTGACGAAGAAAAAGCCTTTTTTATGGCTTTATCCAAAAACTGTTCCCAAATTACAATTAACGTGAAGTCTTGTTGAGTATTTTTTTCACTCGCCCGACTACAACCTGTGTCTTTTGGGGAGTTTTTCGGTAGTATTTTAGTGCCTCGGCATTAATTTCATGCATGTTGGAGACAGGCGTTTCGCCTTGCTCCCTTAATATAATTATATATATAATATAAATAATATATATAATATATATATGTGTGTGTGTGTGTGTGTGTGTGTGTGTGTGTGTGTGTGTGTGTGTGTGTGTGTGTGTGTGTGTCTGTGTGCGCACATACACACACACACATAAATATATGGGTACAAGACGTCACCAATAGTTGGGAACAAAAACAGGACAGTGGAGACACACAACGAAACCGAACGAAAACAAAAATGGAAGGTCGTTAGACCAGAACGAAGGTAAAATAGTGAACGCTGGAGAAATGCTTTCTTTGAAAAGAGAAAAGATAGAAAAGATAGATATAGGGTACGTGCTGTCCTTAGGACAGTAATGAAAGAAAAGAAAGATGAGTACGTGAGGAACAGAAAGATGGACGTTCAATCAAATAATAATAATATAAATGATATACACACGCACACACACACACACACACATGCATATATGGGTACAGGATGTCACCAACAGTAAACAACATGAGATACGAAAGCAAATGAGTTCAATATGCAAGCTACGAGAGAAACAAATGGAAAACTGGACAAGTAACATAAAGAACGACCTTTCATCAGTTGTCGGCTGTCTATCTACTCCCCATTTTCAGCATTGAACGACAATATGTGTGAGCAACGAAAGAGAGAGAGAGAGAGATATACGGAGAAAGAGGGAGAGAGAGAGATATACGGAGAAAGAGGGAGAGAGAGATATACGGAGAAAGAGGGAGAGAGAGACCGATAGAAAACGGTGAATGGGTGGCAAAAAGAGAATTAGAGAAAGGATGAGAGAGAAAATAGTATAGAGTAGAGTGGTATCAAAAAGATAAACTTACTTGGAAATGGATGCATGGCGTTCAATCAAATAATAATAATAATAATAATAATAATATATTCAGTGTCGAGAAGCTAAAATGAGTGTTATCCGTTGAGTTATTTTCAAGCATATAGCTACAATTGCTTAAGGCAACGAAAAGCAAGCTACATAAAATTTGATGTGCTTATTTTCAGGGACAAGCATTACTCAACAAGTCTACCAACTACAGCTATAATTCCTTGAGAAAGGATGCTTAATCCACGTTAATAGTCTTGAATCGCTTCCTATTGGCAGGCTTTCCTCAGATTTTGTATCGGATTTGTCATCGATGTAGTCCCACATCTAAAATTTAAATGAAAAGAGATTTAATGAGCAGAAACGTCAGAATCCCACGTGGACAAACAGCCATTATTGAAATAGTGAAACAGTGATTGAAAAGACATTGATGTCGCAGTTCACTAGCAGGATGAATAAAATATCTGTTATGTGCAATGAAAGCAGTACTAGTTTGAAATAGTAATTTCTGTATTGTACTTAAAGTAGATACATCTTTGAAAGCCTAATTAACTACGGTATTCGTTCTCAGATAATAACTGTTATGAGCATACTATGTTAAAAGACACAAAATGAAATCAGCAGGAGACAAAAATCGTTTTAGTATGCGCTTGACAGTGGACACACGCTACTGATGAAACCCATTGAAGGTGACATTTGCATCTACAAATGACACTGCCATTAATGAGTGATTTTCATCATTTGGTTTTAAATACAGAACATCCATAGAAAACATTATTACAGGGCGAATACCGCAGTTAGTTGGGCTTTCCATTATGTATCTGCTTTAAATATGATACACCGATTACTACTTTGCTACTTTGAATTAAAACTGTTTCTGTTGCGCATAACAAATATATATA
>NC_068990.1:65681992-65682444 GCF_001194135.2 Octopus bimaculoides | reverse complement strand
AGCAGTAATAGCAGTAATACGTGTAGCAGCAGCAGCAGCAGCAGCAGCAGCAGCAGCAGCAGCAGCAGCAGTAGTAGTAGTAGTAGTAGTAGTAGTAGTAGTAGTAGTAGTAGTGGTGGTGGTGGTGGTGGTGGTGATAGTGATTGTAGTAGCGGTGGTGGTAGTCGTGCTAGTTGTAATTGTAGCTGGAAAAATGTGTTACTTAAATGAATTTCATTCGTGTCAGATCAGAGGCGAGGTTACTGCTCTTTGAAACGCGCGCGCGCGTGATTGTGTGTATGTGTTGAGTATTGGTTTATACATACACACACAGAAATTCACGCATATACACATCAACACGTAGACACGAACAAAACAACCGAAAACACCCGCACCACATAATTTTATGTATATGTACTTACATACATACATACAAACACATATATATATATATATATATATATATATATATA
>NC_068990.1:65678962-65680282 GCF_001194135.2 Octopus bimaculoides | reverse complement strand
AATAACGTGTACATATACATCTATATGTATACATATACATCTCTCTTTCTCGCTCTCTCTGAAAGTATCTGTCATTACAGTATCGAAATGTAATTTGTTTCAGTTAGTAGAATAGTTTCATTTTTAAAGTGAAAGTATTTGACATGAGTGTTTTTGTTTCACTTTTGACACGTAATACTTAAATAGTGGAGGAGATATTATGTTGCTGTGGGCTCGAACTCTGCAAGAAGTTAAAATTTTTTTTGACTAAAACACAACTGGAACCCTAAGTAAGGCATGTGTAAAATTTGAATGAAATTGGTTGCGTAGTTCTCGAGTTTTAGGGATTCACACATACAGACAGACAGACAGACACACATTCTCATTTTTATATATATAGATATACACGCGCGCACATATATATATGGAAATATATGAGCAGGTAGATGAGGTATATGCATGCATGGGCAAATAAATCTACGTGTGTGTAATTGTAAATAATTGTCGTAACGGATTTAAATATGTCTGTGAGTGTCCGTATACATCGCGGCGCTGGTGGGGAGGTGTTACCTTAGCATTTGAAAATCTGATTTGAAGTAAGGTATTAACAAATTTAACTACACTCTCTAGTTATTCGTTTAAGCAGACATTATTTGTTAAAACAGGTGTGTATGTGTTGTGTGTGTGTGTGTGTGTGTGTGTGTGTGTGTGTGTGTGTGTGTGTGTGTGTGTGTGTGTGTGTGTGTGTGTGTGTGTGTGTGTGTGTGTGTGTGTGTGTGTGTGTGTGTGTGTTCTCTAGCAGTTTTAATTATTTGAATTCTTACTGTTAGGAAGGAACTGGTTTCTAATAAAACATAAACCTCCATCGTTAGAGTATAGATATGACGTACTAGATGCATATGTGTACAATGAAACCAAAATACGCATAATTTCATACCCACATATATGTATATGCGTATACATAAATGTATATATATATATATATATATACACATATACACGCACGCACATGAATAATTCTATAAAAATATAGAAGCATGCATACAATTAAAACACATGAATACGTGGGTGTATCCACTCACTAAATGAAGCTTTATCTTTGTAGCTATCATATATATTGTTAAATATCTGTTAATCAGATATTAAAAGCACCTTGCGTTTATAAGCTGTTAGGCAGGTAACAGTTAACTATTTTTACTTAGGTAAGTAGATCATGATGATAACATTGTTGTAATGTAACATATACCTAGCAATTAAAGAGATATAGAGATATACACGCAAATTCACACTTATACGTACGCACAGATGCATAGACACCCATATGTGTGTGTGTGTGTGTGT
>NC_068990.1:65677030-65678296 GCF_001194135.2 Octopus bimaculoides | reverse complement strand
TATATATATATATATATATATATATATATATATATATATATATATATATACATACATACATACATACATACATACATACATACAAAGTATGGGAGTTTAGTTCACAGGTGATCTAGACGATTAGGTAAACTAGGTAAGTGCTGGAACGGATTACTAGCGCTCCAAGGTTATAGTCGAATCGGTAGTTATGGAGACATTGCAGATTTCCGATGCAGCGGAAAAAGTCAAAAGTAAAAGAGTCAAAAGGAAGAGTAAATACGGTTAAGCAGCTTTTTAATCGCTACAAATGTTTCAATACACACAGATCCTCGTATATACAGGATTTAAAGTTTAAATTAAATTATTTAACGATTTACCTGTATAAGAAGATTTATATGTATCTCTTCAGGCGATACTCAGTTGCTGTCTCCGTAAGCAAAATTTAGATTTCTATGCTGCAACATCCATGGATTTTCCATAGCTAGTCCTGCAAGGAATCAAGCTGCTGGTGGTGTTAGTTATTTGCAATTCCGACATTTAATACCTGATGTTTCAACATGGAAATCTAAATTTTGCTTAGGGTGACAGCAACTGAGTATCGCCTAAGGAGATACATATAGATCTTCTTATACAGGTAAATCGCCATATAATTTAATTTAAACTTTAAATCTTGTATATACGAGTATCTGTATGTATCGAAACATTTGTAGCGATTATAAAGCTGCCTAACCGTACTTACTCTTCCTTTTGACTCTTTTACTTTTTACTTTATATTTTCACACACGAAGAATATCTAAGACTAGAATTGGTAGCATACCATAAGATAACTACCGGGTATTTGGGAATTATAAGGGTGAACGAGCTCTATTTGCACTCTTATACGTTCTTAACAGAACACACCTCAACTATATATATATCACGACATTCCTCCATAGCTAGATTTAATTTGCGCATACAAATTTAATCTGCGATCCATGGGACGAGCCGTTTTAACGATGCGTCCTGCCCGAAGCTCGTCGAAACGCCGGTGTTAAAACGTGGGTAGCTGATGAAGTAGAATGTTCTCTATGTGGCTCGTGTGTTTTCTCGTCTATGTTTGTGTGCAATGTCCTGTACCCAGATATGCACCTATACATACAGGTGGATGTCGGTATGCACATACCTGTACGTATATATGCATATACTCATTTACTACTTGTTTTTACTTTATATTTTCACACACGAAGAATATCTAAGACTAGAATTGGTAGCGTCTTCCAACTGTAAGTAGTTTTCGTAAACTCATAT
>NC_068990.1:65673407-65676539 GCF_001194135.2 Octopus bimaculoides | reverse complement strand
AGCTAGATTTAATTTGCGCATACAAATTTAATCTGCGATCCATGGGACGAGCCGTTTTAACGATGCGTCCTGCCCGAAGCTCGTCGAAACGCCGGTGTTAAAACGTGGGTAGCTGATGAAGTAGAATGTTCTCTATGTGGCTCGTGTGTTTTCTCGTCTATGTTTGTGTGCAATGTCCTGTACCCAGATATGCACCTATACATACAGGTGGATGTCGGTATGCACATACTTGTACGTATATATGCATATACTCATTTACTATTTGTTTTTTTATATATATATATATATACCCTAGTAACTTGCCGTCTCTCATAGCATGGAATTATTTTTCCTTAAAGATATTGTAATATACTTTTACGCATTATTTGGAAATTTCAGAAGCGATAAATGGCATGATAAATCTATTTTACATATGTCCATATACATTTGCGAACGTACGTTTCAGTTTGTCTTAGTCTTTGCAAAGAAATGCATGATGCATGAGCTGTATAACTTTAATAAAGCTCCTAATAGCTGTTAGTTGCTGTAAATGTTGTTTTACCAATTACAGTTGGTATCCGGGCATTGATAATCAGATAGTAATTGCCGGAATTGCAAATAACTAACACCACTGGCAGCTTGATTGGAAAAGACGAGTCATGGATTATTATTTTTCATAATATATATTGAAACAGTATACTCTTTGGATCAGTCCCCATTGTGAGTGAACGTTATTGATAACGATGAAAATATCTAGGTAAAAGAAAACAGTCTAGGTGAATCCTAGGTTGAGGTGGAAAGTTTTTGTAGAAGAAATGCAGCTATCGAGTCGCAGTCTGGTAACGAAATAACACCGATATAGTTGTCAATGTAGCTATCATCAGCTATAATGTACTATGAAGGGAGAAAATTCTTTCCTTGAATGTAGGCAACATAGAGGTTTCCATGAGTACAGCTCATCTTAGTGAGCATAGTATCCTTATTAGGCTCTTGTAAAATTCACCAAAGAAAAGTGATTGAAAGGTGAAGGAAAGAGATAGTGTACGGATAGAGGACAAGTCAGCGAAGAAATGCTCAAACGTTGCTAAGCTGACGTGTGCCAGTGTAAATGATTTTGTTGTCCATAATGAATAACAATTTAAAACATTGAGGAGGAAAAGAGAATGAGATAAAGAGATTTAGAGCATGCTTTGTGTCCTTGATGCGTGTAGGCAAGGCGGATGCGAATGGTGGAAGCAGTTTGATATAGAGTAGATGTATAAGTAGATACAGAGACATTCGGAAAGATAGTTATAGGTGGATACATGGCGAGTGTGGTTGTCAGGTTTGTAAATTTAGCGAAGGATGAAGATGGCGGAGTTATGGAGAGTGGATAGGATGAGAATGGTAACACAAAGTGGAGAGAGCTATAGATAATGAGAGTTAGAGAAAATGAGTTCTGCTATAGCGTATTGAAGTGGTTGGATGAAGTACTTTTTTTCTCGAGAGATTCTTTCAGATACTTTGAAACGAAATATGCGTGCGTGCGTCCGTGCATGCGTGCGTCGTAAGTGCGTGCATGTGTGTGTATGTATGTGTGCGTGCGTGCATGCGTGCGTGCGTGTGTGTATGTGTGCGTGTGTGTGTGTGTGCGTGTGTGTGTGTGTGTGTGTGCGTGCGTGCGCGTGCGTGTGTAGCACCTCTCCATATCCGGGAACATATCCCATTGTTGGTGTCACTTGATCTTCACAGAAAGACAGAAGCAATTCAAAGCTGAAGTATTCTTGTATTGAAGACGGCAGCCAGTCTTTGGGAGGCAATTTATTTGGCCATTTTAGGAATATAATATCTCATATAGACTGGAGAGATTATTAATGATTATAAGGTGCACTGGCATTTTAATAGACTTGAAAGGTTTCAATTAGATGTTATTGAATGCTATTGGAGATGGTGTACAATATTATTTTCTAGATATGCAAGAGGTTATGACTACGTGCTGATGGAGACAAGATTGTCATATCTTTATTAAAGAACATTTCGTAAGTCTTTTCTCTTTATATACATATATACAAGCATACACAGCTAGATAGATAGATAGATAGATAGATAGATAGATAGATAGATAGATAGATAGATAGATAGATAGATAGATAGATAGATAGATGGATGTATGTGTATATAAGCTAGCATATATATAAATAAATGCATATATATGTGTGTGTTGTGTGGGGGTGTATGAGTGGGTTGCGTAAGCGCACGCGTGTGTATGTGAAAGTTAACTTTATACTTAGAAAGCTTGCAAAGCAAACTCATTACACACTATTTATTAATCAATATTTTAAGCTTTGTAAGGTGACGAGCTGGCAGAAACGTTAGCACGCTGGGCGAAGTGCTTAACGGTATTTCGTTTGTCTTTATGTTCTGAGTTCAAATTCCACTGAGGTCGTCTATGCCTTTCATCTTTTTGGGGGTCGATAAGTTAAGTACCAGTTGCGCACTGGGGTCGATATAATCGACTGGCCCCTCTCCAAAAATTTCGGGCCTTGTACCTAGAGTAGAAAAGAATATTTTAAGCTTTATAAAACTTATATAAAAGAGAATGTATGTACATATATGTACTGTCATTTGTTGGCCACAGTTTTAAACCCAAGCAACAAACATTTCGCATTGGGGCACATTTTTGCAAAGCAGAGGTTATTATTTATATAACTTATTCTGATATCTCCGCAAGATGGAATGACTATCTTTGTCAGTTTGTTTTTAAACTTATTTCATCAAAATTCGATGATGTCGTATCAGTAGGTGTATTTCAGGTTTGAATATGCACGAACCTGGACAGATATTGCTGTTAGCAACTATGTATGTATGTATGTATGTATGTATGTATGTATGTATGCATGTATGTATGTATGTATGTGCGCGTGTGTGCATATATTGACATATGTACATTTATATATATATATGCGTACGTGTGTAAGTATGTATATGTGTATGTAAAAAAAGATGGTGTGGATACACACACACACACGCGGGGGTATACATACATATATGCATGTATATATCCATACATAATTACATACATATATATACATATATACACACGCACACAAACATAAATGTGTGTGTGTATGTATGTATGTATGTATGTATGTATGTATGTATGTATGTACGTAT
>NC_068990.1:65671504-65673017 GCF_001194135.2 Octopus bimaculoides | reverse complement strand
TAGCATTGAGTTGCTTCTCCAACATACTGAAAATTTAGAAATAGCAGTCAAAGAACTACTGATTCTAAACTACAAATTTTTCTCTAAACGGATGGCGATATTATTATTATTATTATTATTATTATATATATATATATATATATATATATATATGTATGTATATATATATATGTATATATATATATATATATATATGCATATGCGTGTTTATGGGTGAGTATATATGTAACCAATGGGCAACAACCCATTAGATTATCTAACCACTAAACTAGTTAGTTCCAGCCTCACAACACTGGTTAGTTAACTATCTATCATTCAATACGTTGCCATCAATCCATCTAGTTCGCTTCTCTATCTAAATACTTAAATGTAAATATATTTACTTCTTTATTTCTTCACTCCTAACATCCATCAATCTCTTGTGTCCAATTTTTTATATATATACTCCCGCATTTTTTATTGCTCATGTATTTCTTTCTATATTTGTTTATTCATTTTCATTTCCCCCTATCACCGTTATTTCTCCAATGTATTGTGTTATATTCTTTTATTTCCTTCCTGATACAGTGTCCCTCACTTTCTCTCTCTCTCTCTCTCTCTCTCTCTCTCTCTCTCTCTCTCTCTCTCTCTCTCTCTCTCTCTCTCTCTCTCTCTCTCTCTCTCTCTCTCTCTCTCTCTCTCTCTATCTGTCTCTTTCTCTTTCTCCCTTCGCTATTATAACCTTGTACAAATCCGCCATCTTAATTAAGCATTGATTCTTAGCTTCTCTGCTTTTCTTCCAACGCTGCTGACAATACAGTCTTGTTTCTGTCTGGATAAACAGGCAGCTATTGTTGATTACATAGGTACGTGAATAAAATCTTGCTAACCTATTACCTTGACACTGTCTTATCTCTCTACATATATATAAAAAAAAGAAAAAGAACTCTGTTATACGCAAAAAATAGTGAATAACGATGGAATCTGAAGGAAAATGACAAAATAATATAATGGCAATTCCCATATAACCCTGCCACCTCTTTTTGCTCGAAGTAAAATCGCTTGGTGTGATTGATATGTTAATACGTTTCTGTATGTGTTTATGTGCGTATATATATGTGTGTTTTACTTTTGGTGCATGTTTGTGTATGTGTGTAAATATGGGACTGTGTAAGTGAGTGTGAAGCATCTGTATGTGTGTATGTATGTATGTGATGTGCATAGATATATATGAATGCGTGGATTTGTATTGCAGAGTGTGTGTACGCAAATTTTAATATTACCTAGTATAGAAGCTGGCTTATATGAGAGCGTTTACAGAGCCTATCAGCTTTCTCTCCTCTATGTCGTTTATGCGGAAGTCCTGAGTTTCCGTTATGTATATATCAGCATATTATTATTATTATTATTATTATTATTATTATTATTATTATTATTATTATTATTATTATTATCATTATTATTATTCAAGGCAGCGAGCTAGCAGAGGCGTTAGTACGTCGGGTAAAATGCTAAGCGGCATTTCGTTTGCCCT
>NC_068990.1:65669377-65671029 GCF_001194135.2 Octopus bimaculoides | reverse complement strand
ACGAACATTGGAGTATCTGCACGCTGTACCTTAAAGAACAGCCGCAAGGGAGGTAAGCCCTGTTCATTGTGCAACAACATGAGGGAAGTGAATTCCATCAGAAATCATAACAGAAATGTTATGATTTGTACAGAAGGTGGAACATGTAAAGATTCCCATTTGGTGTACGCTGCAGCTATTGCGGACAACACTAAGTTCAACATTCATTCTTATAGCTGGTTTGGTGAGAGTGATGAGGAATGTGTCTCGCGACCCTATGGAATTGGAAAGAAACATACAACACTTCATCCATCGCATGCAGTTCTCTGGTTACAATCAAAGGGACAGGATTAGAGTGTACAAAGGATCCAGGACTAAGTACAAAGCCACCATAGAGAGTGATGCTAAGGGGATCTGCCCGCTATACGGGAATAAATCGTGTAACAGTACAGAAAGGACCAGAAGTAAGATAGACAAGGCCAACTCTTTGTATGACAATAAGAAATAGCAGAGCGTCATGTTCGTCGATGCTACCCCTGGCGGTGAACTACCATACCTTTTTAGAAAAAGTAAGGCTAATTTACGGAATGAAGTAGTTGAGATGCCTGGTGTCCCTATAGAATCCCTGATCTGTAGAACCTATCCTTTTGATAAGTCCCCGTGTACGGAGAACAATTGTGCTGTATGTAGGATGAACCCACGGGTTAACTGTAAGGTTAGGAATGTTGTGTATAGCTTACGATGTACTGAGGGACGGTACAGAAATATGACAACTACCTACATTGGAGAGACTGCACGCAGCATACGAGAGCGTATAGGTGACATTGGCGAAAGCTAAAAGAAGAGAAAGGCTCGTCAGTGCTGTGCCAACATACTAAGGCAGAACATGGAGGCTCGATTAATAGCATAAAGGTTAAAGTATTATCGACGCATAGAACTGACACGGCACTTACGCAGATCACAGCGGCTACAGACATAGCAGTAGACAGACCGAACCGCTATAGAAAACACGAATGAAACAGTAACACCTACCACCACACTACACCACATGACTAAAGACGGAAAGGAGGAGAAGAGAGGGGGGGATAATAGTAAATAAAACACTGATACAAACAGGGTAATGCACACACAATAGACATTTACGCACGTACCTGTGATACATATAAGAAATAAAGATAGATAAATATTAATAATAATAATAATAATAATAATAATAATAATAATAATAATAATAATAATAATAATGATAATAATAATAAAATTTAAAAATTAAAAAACAAACAAAAGCAAATATATTTGTCACATACTTATATATGGATATATATATATATGTGTGTGTGTGTGTGTGTGTGTGTGTGTGTGTGTGTGCGCGCGTATCTGTACATACATAGATACATAGATACATACCAAACAGATATTTCCTCAGCCGCCTATTGTAGCCTCTAGACGGAATAAGAATATAAGAGAATTATTGAACTCTATATCTGACTCCAAGAAAACGAACATTGGAGTATCTGCACGCTGTACCTTAAAGAACAGCCGCAAGGGAGGTAAGCCCTGTTCATTGTGCAACAACATGAGGGAAGTGAATTCCATCAGAAATCATAACAGAAATGTTATGATTTGTACAGAAGGTGGAACATGTAAAGATTCCCATTTGGTGTACGCTGCAG
>NC_068990.1:65660192-65662314 GCF_001194135.2 Octopus bimaculoides | reverse complement strand
ATATATATATATATATATATATATATATATATATACATATATATTAATGTTTGTTTCTATGTTCAGTTACTACATTAATCTGAAGGGTTACTCTATACTTTTATAGAGTACAAATTTATTCTCAAATTCTCAAACGCGATTATTATTGCAAATGACTTCGAAGTTTGGGCCAGTTAAGTCGATAATCAATAATCAACAATAATAATAAGCAATAATATTTCTGCTTAAGAACAGTGTGTATGTGTGTGTGTGTATGTTCTGGCGTGTATGCATGTATGTGTATGTATATATATATATATATATGCGTGTGTGTATGTGGCGGGGTGAGTGTATTTTAATTTCTTTATTCACAATCAGGTATCCCTACACATCGCTGGTCCCAATGCATTTCCCTTCTTCCCTTGACTACGTCCTTGTCTTCCATTTGGGCCTGTACTTTTTAAATATGTCTTCTCATCTTGTTTGAAGTTTCCCCAGCGATATCTTCTGATTGTCTGTATGTTGCAGCATTGTGTTGGCACTCCGTCGCTTACGACGTCGAGGGTTCCAGTTGATCCGATCAACGAAACAGCCTGCTCGTGAAATTAACGTGCAAGTGGCTGAGCACTCCACAGACACGTGTACCCTTAACGTAGTTCTCGGGGATATTCAGCGTGACACAGTGTGACAAGGCTGGCCCTTTGAATTACAGGCACAACAGAAACAGGAAGTAAGAGTGAGAGAAAGTTGTGGTGAAAGAGTACGGCAGGGTTCGCCACCATCCCCTGCCGGAGCCTCGTGGAGCTTTAGGTGCTTTCGCTCAATAAACACTCACAACGCCCGGTCTGGGAATCGAAACCCCGATCCTATTACCGCGAGTCCGCTGCCCTAATCACTGGGCCATTGCGCCTCCGCAGCATTAGCTCTTTTGTAATAGTCGTTGCTGTGTCCAACAAACAAGCTTTCAGTAGAGTCCAGCAATTTATCACGGTATTCAGTACCTTCAGTCAACCATTTCAACTTCTTACAACTTGTCATATGCCTCCTATTGCAAATGGCATAATGATCTACTTACGGCAATTCCAGATTAACTAAAATTTGTATTTTAGGTCCCGATATTTTCTTGTTTCCTCATCTTCTTAGTCTACCACTCGTGTAGGAAGCGAGTAAGCATCATCGAATAAACACGACACACTTTTCTCTGTATTGAGTGCTACAATATCTTGGTGTCAATATTTTATTTGCCTATCCATTTGAATTTCTGTATCCCATTCTAAATTTATATGGTCGTTCTCAAGAATGTGTTCGATTACGATAAGTTACAATGATTTATTTCAGTATTTCTTTTTTTTTTACTTCTTTCCTTATTCTTTGCACTAAATAATGCTATCTTTTCCGCTTGCTAACATCTTTTTTTTTTCTCATTATCTACCTCTGTCCGATCATTAATTATAAACACTATGTAGAGAAAAATCCGATCACTTTATTTAAGTCAATATGATATTTTATTTTATTCCCCTCTTTCTCTATTCTCGTCATCAAATATTCCTAACTAGCTTCTCCTCTAGATAAGATATTTTCTCTCCTCTCATTTTTGCACCTCAATCTTATCGCTCTTAGCGGGGCATACTTAGCGCAATACTATCACACGTGACAGTGCTATCCTCCGCATCCTCTGAGAGAAGTTGGAAAATCGACATTGCAACGTGAAGAATGTCAAAGGAAACGCCTGCAGTTAGTAGCCACACAATCAAGCCATCGGCAACGAAACTAACAGCCGCACTATGTATACATTTTGATGAAGATGCTTTTTAACATGTTGGACAAAACGCCTTGCGGCACTTTTGTCTCTATACGTTCTGAATTCAAATTCCACCGATTTCGACTTCGCGTTTTATTCATCGAAATCGAGGAAATGATTGCCAGTCGAGTATTGAGGTCGATTAAACTTCAGGCTTTGTGCCTATAGTAGAAAGGATTATTATTATTATTATTATTATTATTATTATTATTATTATTATTATTATTATTATTATTATTATATTCTCCTTTCAGTTTTGTTTCCATTTCTTGCCGAGTGGCTTCCTAAAACATAGGGCAAAGAAACTTACTGTATACATCAAAATAAACACACCAGATTGTT
>NC_068990.1:65658984-65659918 GCF_001194135.2 Octopus bimaculoides | reverse complement strand
CTTGTTTGTACCTTCTGTGTGTATCCCCTTGTGGGCAATAACGAAATAGGTATTTCGTCTGCCGCTACGTTCTGAGTTCAAATTTCGCCGAGGTCGACTTTTCCTTTCATCCTTTCGGGGTCGATTAAATATGTACCAGTTACGCACTGAGGTCAATATAATCGACTTAATCCGTTTGTCTGTCCTTGTTTGTACCTTCTGTGTGTATCCCCTTGTGGGCAGTAAAGAAATAAAAAATTTTTTAAAGAAAACAAAGAAAAAAAGGAAGAAAGAGAAAGAAAATTCACAGCAGCAATGCTCTTCTCAATGTATGTGACATGCCAGTTAAAACAATGTTTTGCACTTTCTGCATGGATGGTAAACCAGGGATCATCCTTAAATAATTTTCAGTTCACTTTTTGATTATTCCCAGTGCTCCCACAATCACTCTTATTGTAACCGTCTTGAGATTCCACATTGTTTCCATTTCAGTCAGCAAATCTTTATATTTTCTGAGATTATCAAATTTTTTGCCGAGATGATATGATCACAAGGTATGCTCAAAGCAATGAATTAACTCACCGAGTTCTCCGAGCTCGCCAAAAACAACATGCTATTGCTTCTGTACTCGCCCTATTCGCCAGATTTAGCACCTGCCGACTTCTATTTTTCCCCAAGATGACAATGCAGCTGAAAGGTCGCCGTTTTAACACCGTTATCGAGATCAAGAGCGAATCGCAGAAAGTCCTCGACTCGCTTATGGAAAACGACTTGCAGACTGGATTCCAGAAGTGAAAGGAACGGTGGGCCTGGTGTTTTGCTGCGCAAGGTGACTGTTGGAAGGAAATGATGCTAAAACTTAGGTAAATAAGTTATTTTCTATTAAACGTAACTAGTTCTAGAACTTTTTGATATCACCTCATATGTATATGCATATACATATATATATATATAT
>NC_068990.1:65657116-65658935 GCF_001194135.2 Octopus bimaculoides | reverse complement strand
GATGCGCGGCAGCAAAGGAAAAAATACTATTTCAAATTTCATGCAATAAAATTCTTAAATGATACAGTTCTCCTACCTTTGGTTTGACAACATAATCACGACCAAGTGTTTCTTTGAAAACATTCAAATGGCCTTCAACTTATTTTCCTCGCTTTTGTCTTTGCCATGGTTTGTTACTACTATTCCAAGTGAAATGCATGGGTACTTCATCATAAAGTAATGTTTTTGCAAAGTCATCATTGATGCACAATGAAAAGAATTCTGTCAATGTTGTTCTTAAATGTCGTTCATTGACAGCCATATATATCCTCATTATTTCTTAGCAATATTCTTAGTTCATCTGCTAGATGAATTGCAGCCTCACTATTGCAGGTGCTCTTTCATGAATTGAAAATCTTAAAATGGATGCAACAGATTCGGATGGTCCAATATACTTACCCATTAAATATTGACTAATTTCCTTATCATTGTTTATTTGAACACCAGCTTGGTCATTTCCTTTCAGAATGTACTTGATGGCGTACTTCACTGACCTCAATGAGGCAACGATTTCAATGTTGCAGTGGCATTTAAATGTTATTAAAAGAGTTTCATTATAAGGTACAATCCATTTGTTGTTTGTGTTTCTATTCTTATGAGATTCAACTCCTCTCATTGCAACCGAACTTTGTCTATAAAGAGATAGTCTCTCTGTTTTCCTGCCTTTTGATTAAGATAATAAAGATTGATATTTTATTTTGAATATAACAGTAATGTTCCCCATGCTGAAAAATATAACAAGTACCCGTGATTCAAAAACTATCACATAAATGTATAGGGAGTATTTTTTGTTTGTTTTTTTTTCAGTCTACGGGACTTGAAAGTTGTATCGGTGATTAAAGGAAGAAAAAAGATAGTAAGTTAACGGACGGACAACAGTAGTTACCGATGACTCTTAGAAGTGTCGACATTTTCAATTTCCTTTTCTTTTTCTTACAGGGGGAAATGACTATTTTATTTGTAATCTTTATCAACTTAATCAAATGGCAGGAAAACAAACTTTGAGTTTTAGCATAATATATATATATATATAAAGTAAACAAACAGGGTGTGCGTTGTGCTACATTATTGTATCAAAGGTTGAACTGAGAGAGACTAAAGCAAGGAGAAAAAGTTAAACGAAAGCAGAGCAAACGGGAAACTAGACGAAAACTTTACGGACGGGAAATTAGACAAAGACACGATACACAAAATATTCACAGCTGAGTTTTCCTCCTCAGTCAATGATACAAAATATCCTAGTGGTTTCGCGCCATTACCATCAGTGCTTTCGACTAACTTTTTCTCATTGTTGTATTCTTTCTGTTCAACCCTAGATATATGTTTACACACACACACACACACACACACACACACACACATATATATATGATATATTTTTTTACTCCTGAAGTATAGCAGTTTTTGTTTTTGCTTCTTGCCTTTTATTTTTTTAATTTTCCTTTGTATTCCACCTTCGTTAATTTTTTTGTGATTCTATTGAGAGCACTTTTATCGTGTACTGCAATCAACAACTCTTTCCGTCTCACACCTGAGTCCTGCACTTTTAAAACTGCCCTTGGATTTTCTCCTTTAACACTTCTCCCTTGTTGACTATGAAAGGTATTGGTCACCATGTATGGCGTTTCACTGCCATCGTTGTGACATTACATTCTATAGTTTCATTCTCTGCTTAGTTTTTTTAGTTTGATTTTTTTTTTCTTAACAATTTCAGTTATTTTCCCATTCCCTTCAGGACTCGCGTATTAACTCAGCTGCTGCTTTATATCTCTTGATTTGT
>NC_068990.1:65642349-65653749 GCF_001194135.2 Octopus bimaculoides | reverse complement strand
TATATATATGCATATATATACATACGTATATGTACATAGTTACATCTATACGTATATGTGTACGCATATGTGGGCACAGGACGTCATGAAATGTGTACAACAAAAAATACGAAGTACGAGTACATGGAATATGAACTATTTTTTCGAACAACGAAAGACACAAATGGAAAACAAGACAAACAACACAAAAAACGACCCATTATCAGTTGTTGGCTGTTTTTGTAATCTCGTATTTTGAGCATTTAACAAGATACGCTTTCGATAAAACAGTTGCTCCCGCAAAGCAAATTAAATAAAATTTGGGATTTTGCGGAGGGTCAAAATTGGTAACACAAACGGGATAGTGAAAACAAACAGGTAGGTACGTTCTCAGTTCAAAGGCAGTCGTAGTTAACTTTTCATTTCTTCTTTCCGGGATTGATTATTAAGTAACAGCCGATTATTAGTGTTGGTGCAATCGATTATCCCCCTTCCTTCACAGTTCACTTGTACATGACGAAAAATACTCCTCCAGTACTGTTCTGACCTCGTCTACAGAATTCATATTTTTTCTGTCCAAATGATTTTGAAGAATGCGGAATAAATGATAATCAGATGGGGCAGTGTCCAGCAAATATGGTGGATTGGGTATCGTTTCCCATTCAAACTGCTCCATCCTTTGGAATGTCATCCTCGCTGTATGTGGCCGAGCATTGTCCTGAAGAACACCATCCGTCTTCAAACCAAAGATTGTTTTTCTTGTAGCGCTGACTTAAGCCGCTCAAGTTGCTTGCAGTAGATCTCCTTTATTATCGTTTGGTTTGGATTTAATAGTTCAAAATGGACTAAACTTTTCATATCCCACCAAAGAGATAACAACACCTTACCTGGGTGAAAACTATCTTCGGCGCTTGACATTTTTATAGAGAACCTATTTCTCTTCACCAGTCACTATTCGGGTCAAAAAAGTTTCATTCGTGAGACGTGACAGCAAAGAAGAACATATATTCGCTCTCTGCGCACGATTAGAGTCGGAAAGTTTGTGAGGAACCCATTGACCCAATTTGCTGACTTTTCCGATGGCACGCAAGTGGCGATGAATGGTTGAATCACCAAATCTAAGTTTCTCTGCTAGTTCCTCAACAGTTACAGATTTGGTTCCACCAGGTTTGCAGGACGTCCTCGGCGAGCTCTACTGACCTTCTAGGACGGGGCTCGTCTCCTAAGCTGTAGTTTCCGGCTCAGAATTTCTGGAACCATCGTTGACACTGGCTTACGCTTAATGTCCTAACTCCATATACTGCATTAATATTCCTCGCACTTTCCGTTGCATTGTTGCCTTTGTTGAACTCATAAAGCAAAATATGTAGAATATGCTCCTTTGCCACCTCCATTATAGCTTTGAAAAAAATAACTGTTAAAATCGTATTGCACTCTTCAAAACTTGCATTAAGAAAAAGCTGCTTTTATAGTAGGTTGATGCAGATCTTTTATCCCGTCCCCCTTCGACTTTTACTTTATGCAATTAAAAAGTTTTTTTTAAATTATCTATTGGATGATCCAATATTTAGAGAGTGAGGGAGAAAGATAGATAAGGAGAGAGAAGGAGATTCACAGACAGATAGACAGAGAGCGAGAGAGAGGTGGTGTATTAACAATGCTACCATAAGCTTAATGCGAAAAATCTCACAAGTTTTAAGTAATCCGGTGGTAAAAGTACGTGGATTTTTCACCCAATACAGTTTAATTACACAATACAAATTAATTCAAACATTCTATTTTAGGAATGTATACACGATACGTTGCACGCCTGCATTTTTGCGTCTGTGTATGCATGCGTACATTGATCAATTTTAACGTTTATAAGTTCATGAACATATATTTCACAAATGATGTGATGTCATGTATGTGTGTTATATATATGTACTCGGCTTTCAACTCATGTATGAATTCCTGAGGTAAAATTAGTTTTGGTAGTTGTGATGTTGTTGTGGATAGTAGAGTGGCGGGGGTAGTTGCATTGATAGTTGGTGTATTCATCGTTGTTGTCCTTCCTGATCTTGTTCTTCTAGTTATTGCTGTTGTTGTTGTTGTTGTTAGTGATGGTTGTGGTGATGATAATGATGATGATGATGGAAATGAATATGGCAATGTTTGCAATGTAGTCCTTCAGTCAATTCCTCCCTCCCTCTATCTTTCTCTCTCGCTCTCTCTCTCTCTCTCTCTCTCTCTCTCTCTCTCTCTCTCTCTCTCTCTCTCTCTCTCTCTCTCTCTCTCTCTCTCTCTCTCTCGATAAAGAAGACAGGCAACATACGAAATACCACCACCGTCATCAGCAGCATCGATACTGTCGTTGTCATCACCAGCAGCAGCATCCATCATCACAAAATCAACTTTATCATAAGCATCTCTACCACCACGTGACCACTACCAGCATCTCCACCATCATCATACCACCACCACCACCACCACTACAACAACAACAACAGCAACAACAACCACAGTAGACCCCTCTGGCTATTAAGATTATACTTGATCGTCATGAACAGCAATTATCACTACTACTACTACTACTACTACTACTACTACTACTACTAATACTACTACTACTACTACCACTACTACTACAGCTAAACCACTAAACTAGGATTGGTTTTATTGGGAATCTTTTATAGCACCAATGTTTAGAATGGCGTGAGAATTATAAGGAATAGAGAGAGGAGGAAAGAGAAAAGAGAGAGAGATAAACGGGGAAGAGGCAGAGAAAAAGAGTAAACAGAGAGAGAGAAGAAGGGGAGAAAGAAAGGAAAACAGAAACAGCTAGAGAAAATAAAGAGAGAGAGGGAGAAGGAGAGAGAAAGAGATAAAAGAGAACAAATATAGCGGGAAAGAGAGAGTGAGAGAGAAAATAGCAAGAGAGAGAGAGAGAGAGAGAGAGAGAGAGAGAGAGAGAGAGAGAGAGAGAGAGAGAGAGAGAGAAAGACGTGGGTTAATGACCAAATTGTTTGCCAACTTGAGGGAGATCAAATAATTGTGATTGCATCTCTCTACTAACACCATTTTACATAATTTCCAACGGAGATAGAAAAGAAAAAATACGATTTTCCACTCTTCGCAATTTGGGATCAAGGCAGAAAAACAAAAAATCTGTCTACAATCTAGACAAACTTTTTTGTTTTATAACATGTAGGTTCTACATGTTATAAAATATGTCAAGGCATTATACTATCAATTTATGGTGTGTCCTCAGAGCTACACATGCACTTTCATGGCGTCATTGTTGGTCATAGTGCTGTTGCTGTTGTTGTTGTTGTTGTTGTTGTTGTTGTCGTTGCACTTTAACCAGTTTCTCTCTCCCTCTCACCCTCCATATCTCCCCCACTCTCTCCATTTCTCTCTATCGCTGTCTCTTTCTCACATAAACTATCTATATCTTTCTCTCTCTCCCTCTCTATCTCTGTCTCTCTTCTTTCTCTTTCACGCAAACTCACATGCTCACATACATACGCTATGCTTGCCTGTCTCTAGCTCGCACCTCGCTTTTCAAAACGATGTGTGTGTGTGTGTGTATGTTTATACATACATACATACATACATACATACATACATACATGAACTGCTTCAGCAAAAACCTGGAAAAATTAGGGTACTCAAAAACTGAAAGAAAAAGGCTGATTAGAAGACTACAGATTCAAGCCATCATTGGAACTGTAAAGATATGTAAAACTTTCAAAAAATTTAGCACATAAATATATATGCATACGCCTAGACATGAAAATATATACATAAAAACGCATCCATAAAACAAACATACAAATCTGCGCATACACTAACACCAAATACTGCACACATACACATATGCACAAATACCTAGATGATGTTGATAAAAGTTCCAATGAAGGAGTCTTGAATCTATGTTAGAGTCCGGCTCTTTCTCTATTGACAAGAAATACAGAAATGAAACTGATTGATAACATACATACATACGTAGGTACGTACATATATGCATACATACATACATACGTAGGTACGTACATATATGCATACATACATACATACATACATACATACATACATACATACATACATGCATACATACATACATACATACATGCATACATACATGCATACATACATACATACATATCAACCCGGCAGGAACTAAGTATTGTTGAACTCAAGGCGGCGAACTGGCAGAAACGTTAGCACTCCGGGCGAAATGCTAAGCAGTATTTCGTCTGCCGTAACGTTCTGAGTTCAAATTCCGCCGTGGTCGACTTTGCCTTTCATCCTTTCGGGGGTCGATAAATTAAGTACCAGTTACGCACTGGGGTCGATATAATCGACTTAATCCCTTTGTCTGTCCTTGTTTGTCCCCTCTATGTTTAGCCCCTTGTGGGCAGTAAAGAAATAAGGAACTAAGTATTGTTGAACTCAGGTGCTGAGGGAGAGAATGCAAATCCTTAACTCATTCACTACAAATGATCCCGATACGGGAAACTATAAAAATCTGCATGGCCTTCTTGAGATTTAAAGGGTGACGAACAAAACAAGATGCTTTCCTTCACAACCTTGCTCCAAATAGGTGGCCGGTCAAAAATGTATTCTAAATTAAAAAGAGAATGTGTTGACAATATACTTGGAGGAAATCACGTGACCAAATAAGACCACTTCCTAAGCTCAATTAATCTGTGCAATCGTTCCGAGCTCCAAAGGATTCTTCTCCGTGCATTTGTTTTAAGTGGATAAAGCGTTGCGCAGCACTGAATCTACTTTGCAGTGAAATCAGCTGTAAAACTAGTGGCAGAACAGAAGTTGAGACGACTAGAAACGAACTGCACATCAGATTCTTTTATACAAGTTTACCTTCTCCGAGAAGGAAGTTCTCCCGAGAACTAGGGGTCCTTCATTCTAGTGCTATTTAACCCATAGTAGTACACTTTCATTTCATGTTGCTCCAGTCGACTCGGCTGCGACGAAGTAGCGTCTCGTTCATTACAGTCACCTATACGTCATGGAAACCTAATAACTGGCTGGGTCCTAGGTCGCAGGACCATAATGTTCAGGAGCATTACTTACTTTCTATCCCTTCCTACCTCATCGCATATTTTATTATAACGCATACTTCCTCTTATAACCTCTTAACGATCATCACAAAGCTGATACTTGCTTAAAATTCCATCGAGAGATAATAGCGTAAGTTGAGTATTTTATTATATTAAAGCCAACAAGAATTATTAAAGCCAGTACGAATCTTGTGAAGGCCGATTCTGCTTTTCGTTCTTCTGTGTTCTACTTCAGGTTTCACAAAAGGTGTACCAGCAATATATTGGAATCGATTACATCAGTCATATAGTCTATAGTTGCTACATTAAATGACTTTGTACAGAAGAAATATGAATCGATTTTTATTGATTTGTGACGAGTGATGTAGAATAGTGTTGGTATATTGAGAAGTTGAGCCGGGCACATTATTTCAATCATATGTTGTAGTTGTTTCACTTTACTTAATCCATTAATGTCCCTGAAAAGAAAATATGTAACCCTTTTCCTCTAGATTATGGAATTTTTATGTCTACATGGTAAGAATCCATCAATAATAAAGGAATACAGAGCACTGAATAGTCTAGGTGACATTCCAATGAACTAAATCTATAACTTAATATAGATCCTCCAGCAAGACTCTTTCGCCTCACATACGCAGCCACTACAATTTCGGAAGATATCCACGTAGTAAAAGACCATTTTGATTCTTCATTTAATTTACAAATATTTATATATTAATAGATACTTCTGTTCACAAAATATCAAGTAATTTTACTCTATGTTACTAAAAACATGTGTAATTATTCATTCGTTATGAAGGTAACCAGCTAGCCGAATTGTTAGCACGCTAGGCACACTGCTTGGCAGTATTTCTTCTAGCTCTTGTTCTGAGTTCAAAATACCGCCGATCACATTCGTCTTTCATTGTTGCAGGATTGATAAAAAATGAAGAAGTAGCTTAGCACTGGACTGAATGTAAACGACCTCCTCTCTTCTCAAAACTGCTGGCCTTTTGCCAAAATTAAAAAGAATTAGTTTTAGTTATGTAGGCGTCGACCTGGCAGAAGCGTTAGCACATGGGACAAAATTCTAAGCAACATTTCTTCCAGATCTTTATATCCTGAGTTCAAATACTGCCTGGGTCGACTTTGTCATTCATTCTTTCGAGATCGATTAAATAAGTTCCATTCAAGCATTGGTACCGATATAATGGATAATAGTCCCCTTCCCCACAAAGTTCCAGTCCTTGTGACTGTAGAAGAAAGAATTACTTATTCGTTATAGTTTTCTTGTGTGTGTGTGTTTAGTTTTTGTTTTTCCTATAGAATTCACTTTAACTTGTTTCTCGTCTCTTTCAAATGAACATCTCTAGAATTTTTCCCAAGAAATGGAAAAGTGAGAAGCATTTCGAGTTAAAATCAAGTACGTTGTTCACAAGCGTCCCTGAAGAATCCACTTAACTCCTACCTAACACTTTCAGAATTATCAAATTAAATCTAGAAAGTTCTATAAAGGACCAATAAGCAAAAGGTAAAAAGAATGAACCAAATTCCAATTTCCTCCACGCTCATACACAGACACGAACAAGCAAAGAAGCAAAAATACATACAAACAAACAAACATACATACATACATACATACATACATACATACATACATACATACATACATACATACATACATATTTTTCATACACACGAATGCACAATTATAACACCAAAAGGTTTTACGAGCTACAATTAAATTTATTATTTAGTTTCTCTGCGACACTCGAAAGTATTTAGTTCCAAGAGACATTTCATTTCCCAAATATGAGTTTTATCTATTTTCAAGAATCGTATCAAAGACAAACCAGCCAATCTAGATGCAATCGTGATTTCTGATTGAATTTACCATTGTTAGAATTTTTATTTATTTATTTCTTCTAGTTCAGACTTCGTATTAACTTCTGTTTAGAAATGCTGACAATTTATTGTATGAGAAAAATAGTTGAAAACTGACAAGGTGGAGGGGAAGGAGACATCAACTCTAACGACACCGGAAGCCAATTGTCTCGTTTCAGTATTTATGTATTTATTTACTTATTTATTTTTCCTTGCCTTCCATGAGACAGTTTATATAAACGTCAACATATGCAGCTGGGCAAAAGGTTGCAGCAGCAGCAGCAACAGCAGAGACAGCAGAAACAACAGCAGCAGCAGCAACATCAGCAGCAACCTTAGGAGTTGCAATATCAGTACCAGTAGTAACCGCGGTATCAGTAGTGGTAGTAACAGCAATAGAAGTAGCAGCTGTAGCGGCAACAACATCATTTCTTTAAAATAACTTTTAAAATAATGAAGAATTCAGAAAATAAATACGTCATTATCAAGCTGATGTTTGGAACAGGAATTAATATGACATTATAATGGAAGGTTTTAATTTAGATCACATTAAAATTGGGAGTTTGTACCATAGAATTACGAGAGGTCTCAGGCAGGCTGGTATCAAAAGGGATAAAATGATTTTATATCTTCTTGAAACGTCAACATTTTCAGGATCTAAATTATTTAAACTTTATGGCATCCGAAAACAAAAGTTTAACTTTTGATAATGATTCATAGTAATAAACATATCGTAGATTGTTTTTTACCTATCCTTAATATTTAGTACAACTGAAGCTCAATAAACAGTCGGTACATTTACAGGAAGCAGCCAGCTGAAAATTATTTCAACTTCTTTCGCCACGTTCTGAAAATAAACTAATTATCTTATCAATGTCTACTGTAAAGTACATTAATCAGTTCTAAAGCTGTAAACTCTTTTACCTGACTAAAACTATTAAATATTTTAAAAGTTTGTTTACGAATGTGTTTCACAATGTGAAAATGTTTTGTCAAAGTAATACTTGGGTTATAATGTAGGTTATTGCAAAATATTTTTCAGTAGGTAGTAAAGATAAATCGTGAATTGATAGAGTGATAGTTCACTGTCAACAGCTCTTGACCCAGTAGTTATATCGTTTTGTGTCATTGTATAGACAGCTGGTTTCGGTAACAGAGTGGCAGTTCGCCGTCAACAGCTCATAAACTATATCGACATCGTGTTGTGTTAGTGTCCTAATATCTACGGTTTTCATGTAGTCTTACAGCTTACTGTCAACCGTTGTAGAGGACGAATTATATATTAATAATGAAGTATTTTGTTTAATTTATAATACAGTATTCATCGCAGGGAACAAGATACGAACCGTTGTTCTTTCAAGTAACAATATGATACCATATTGATTCGGCCAACGCCAGCTTTCTGCAGAAAACTTCATTAATGAAAAGAAAAAAAGAGAATTTCTTAGTAGCCCAAATGGCATCGAGATAAACATGCTGCTATGGCTATATTGTATTTAACCACTTTAAATAATATCAAGCGCATCAAGTGAAAGATACATTGAGCATCTCCTGCATACATGGTTAAATTTAACTCCCTTATTAAGACACAGTTCCTCAGACTTAAAGTATAATGTTATAATATCCATGGCTTTTTCACAAGCTTCAGCAAAATTACATCAATAAGAATTCGAAACTGTGTCGCAGATTCGACATGGCGAGAATCTTATAGGACTCAAGAAAACCCAAACGCATTTGATGCTCTTGTGGACCATTGCTGGAACGATATTTATCTTGCAGTGATATGTATAGTGTTTTAAACAGCATTTCAAAAATCAGTCACAAAAGAAAAAAACAGAAAATGAACAGTATGCAGAGTAGCTCACCGTGACCAAAATTTTTACTTCTTCCGTTCTCCAGCTACCAAAAACGCAAGAGGGATATCCAGAAATCCAAAACTAATCAGATGAGAAGATTTAATCAGTTTTTAGTTTGGGGATTTCCCTCAAATATCTTCTGTTCGTTGCTGGTTGTACAGTTGACTTTTTGATAGCAATAAATCTGTTAGACCAGACCTTATTTGGGGTTATATAAATATTGTAACGTTACGAACCCTCCTGACAAGTTAAACCCGCTTCTCATTGAGTAAACTAGCTATTATAAACAGTTTTTAGGCGACCTGGTTCTCGAGTGATGCACACACATAAACACACACGTATTGTGTGTGTATATATATATATATATATATATATATATATATTGTGTACGTGTGCGTGTGTTTGTATGTTTGTATGTATGTATATACGTAAGAAGAGAAAGAGACAGACAATCAGAAAGAAAGAAAGGGATTATTTACGTTGGCTGTCACAAACAATGGTCTTTTAAGTGCTTTTCATATATGACCAGAAGCCATAATAATTTAAACATTTTAAAAGAACTGATCGCAACACTATTTGGTGAGGGAGCCATCACAGTAGAAAGCGATGGAAGAAAGAAGAGAAAGTGGATGATTAAAGGGCTTACATTTGCTTCTTTTCTTTCTTTGTTTCGTTGTTTAAAATGCTATAACACTATGCAATGTCGATCAAACTAAGACACATTCTGAAGAGCTTTCACCGCCATTACAAACAAAACTTGAAAAGAACAACTGACATCTGATGCGAGCTTTGTTTTAAGGTCATTTGGAAATGTTTTCGGACTTTCAATGGCTTTGTTTTCAAAACGAGGTTACTTTAGTACGAACAGGAAACATTAAATGACGTTGAAAAACATTAAGAGACATCGCGCAGTAATTGTAGTTAAGTCTGATGAAAGAAATATATAAATATATGTGTGTATATAGATATTGTATTCGATGTATGCCTGTGTGTACGTGTTTGTGTGCGTGTGTGAGTGTAAGTGTGTATACACATATACACATACATATATACATGTGTATATGTGTTTGTATAGACAAACATATTTATATGTGTATGTGTGTTGCATGTATGTATGTATGTATGTATGTATGTATGTATTTATTTATGTATGTATGTATACACATATCTAGTATACAAGTGTTTATGTGTCTATACGCTTTCCGGCGGAGAGGCGACTCTAATGTGTACACACATAAACACACACGTGCACACATACACACATATGGATATATACGCGCGCACATACATATATGCATATATATATAGAGAGAGAGGGGGGAGACAGACAAATAAAGGCACAAATCGACAGACAAAAGACAGACAGAGAACAATGTGCGTGCGTGCGTGTGTGTATGTGTGTATGTATGTGTGCGTGAGTGTGTGTGCGTGTGCGCGCTTAAATGCTCACGTGCATTCGTGTATGTGTATATGTGTGTTAGTCTACGAATTTTAGTTAATCGTTACAAATATTTTTCAATACAGCTTGGGACACACGAGTAAACAATAGAACGGTGTGTTATATGTTGTAAATTATGTTTTACTACAGAAACATAAAGGCTAATATATTTATGCAGATACAAAAGTTAATATTTTAGTGTTGTGAAAATGAGAAATAGGTTATGTTCAGTCGTTTCTCAAAAGTTTTAACAATGCGACTGATGTGGCCGCGTCCAAAGAAAGAACGGGGTTTTATGACTTGGTCAAAAGAAAATCGACAGCGAGTATGACCTTTCCGCAAAGCCCTTTTGACTTGTGGGAGAAAGAAGTTGAGGATAAACAACAGCTCATTGGTTGATCGAAGACAAGATCGGAAATTCTTACATATTCCGATATAAATAATGATTTAACTGTACCGATATTTTAATATATGTAAGAGTGTGTTGTTTTGCTATGGCGTCCGTTGTAAGCAAAAGCACATAGCAAGCGATCAGCATAAATAATTGGCACTGATTGGCACTGTGCATGAGTGTGCGTCAATCTGTATGTGTAACTCTGTTTGTATGTGTGTGTGTATGCATGCGTGCGTGTATTTATACACACCCATATGTATATGCATTCATTTATGTGTGTATATACGCATATATATGTATGTATGTATGTATGTATGTATTGGGTTGGCAACTAAGTTCCCGCCGTTTTTCTAAATTTTGGAATTTATTGCGTTTTTAAATTTTGGAATCTATTTTTTTCAAGACTTCTATTTTTGAATCATTTTGGAATCTATTTGTTTTTCTTTTTGTTTATTTCTAGTTAATTTTAGTTAATTTTTGTTTATTTTCAGATCATTAAAATAGAATGTCGAGTTAAGAAAACGAGCATTTTTGACACCTCCTTCTTTTTGCTTTTAATCACAGTTCTAAGGCCGCAAAAGCTGCTCGCGACATTTGTACTGTGTATGGAGAGGGTGCCATAGCTGAAAGAACTGCTCGTGATTGGTATGCCAAGTTTAAAAATGGAAATTTTTACCTCAAAGACGTACCTCATTCTGGCCGTCCAGTTGAGTTCGATGAAGAGCGATTAAACCAACTTTTGCACGAAAATTCTCGTCAAACGACAAGGAAACTGGCAGAGAAAATGGAATGCTCTCACACTGC
>NC_068990.1:65641506-65642339 GCF_001194135.2 Octopus bimaculoides | reverse complement strand
CCAACTTTTGCACGAAAATTCTCGTCAAACGACAAGGAAACTGGCAGAGAAAATGGAATGCTCTCACACTGCTATAGAGAAGCATTTTCACTCGATGGGAAAGGTTCAGAAGTATGGGGCATGGGTTCCACATGCTTTAAGTGACAACAAAAGTGAACGAGCCACAATCTCCGCCGGTTTGTTTGCTCGTCACCGCTCAACTCATGGACACAAGCAACGATTTCTTTACCGAATTGTTACTGGCGAGGAAAATTGGTGACTGTACATCAATTTGAAGCAGCGTAATGATCGCTTAGCCACGGTAAACAAGCGACACAGCACGTGAAACAAGATCTTCATCCGCGTAAAACGATGTTGTGTATATGGTGGGACTGGGAAGAGATTATCCATTACGAATTCTTGAACGGAACCAAACGGTCAATGCGGAACACTATATTCAACAGATGGAACAACTCAACACGGTTATTCAAGAGAAGAGACCTATTCGGCAGCATGGAGGTCTTCTACTGCACGACAACGCCCGCCCTCATATCGCCAATATGACCAAGGAAGCCATTCAAACGCATGGCTAGGAAGTGCTGCCGCACCCGCCGTACTCTCCTGATTTGGCACCAACGGATGTCCACCTCTTTCGATCTCTTTCAAATGCGATGCGCAGAGTTCCGTTCAAAACTGATGCAGAGCTGAGAGCTTGGTTGGATCAATTTTTCGAGTCGAAATCAGGTGATTTCTACCAACGAGGTATTGAAAATCTTGCTGAACGTTGAAAAGAAGTTGTAAACAACAAGGGTGAATACATCATTGATTAATTAGTTGTTATTTTTTATTAAAAC
>NC_068990.1:65639146-65641496 GCF_001194135.2 Octopus bimaculoides | reverse complement strand
ATATATATATATATATATATATACATACATACATACATACATACATACATACATACATATGCTGTGTATATAGATAGATAGATAGATAGATAGATAGATAGATAGATAGATTTGTGTACAGGAGGAAGAAAATTGGCGTAGGAATACATGCAAATTACCACATCGTGATATCGCGTGACCAGAGTATGGTACTCTGACTAAAGGACGTGAAATAAAAAAAAACATACACACCATACAATCGTGATTTTCAAAGAAAGTTGACATGACAGTCAAATGCTTTTATTTCTTTTACTCATAAAAAAATATTCTTTCACAACTTTTTACAACTGTAATATTTTTACTTGTTTTTCAGTTTTTTTTTTTTCTTTCCAGATATCTCCTACTCGTTTAAATCATTATATACATACGATAAGAGAGAGAAAATATTTATGGGAAATAATTTTAATTATTCGTGTATGAGTGTGGATGGTTGTTTTTATATGATGCATTTGCTAGAATTATTTTGAAGGAATATAATCCAGTTTTTTCTGTTGTTTGTTCTTTTTTTAATTTCATAGATTTCTTTTTCTCCTTTCTTTCTTCATTGATTTCTTTCATGTAAGCGCTTCAGACTACCAAGTCTAATCTACCCCTTGTATGGGTCCGCCATTTCCAAGACGTAGAGCATTTGTTTCATCGTAATTCAAAGCACATGAAATCCGTTGTATGAAATGGCTGTTCACTGCAGTCATCGTCACTCCCGTTCTTTCTTTCCCATATTATAGTCAACTTTCAAACGAAGACTAATGCTCAACGGTGATTACTCCTATAGATACCATCACAAATGGGCCAAAGTCAAACAAATTCTCTATTAATATCTTTTTTGTCCTTCTCCGCCTTCACTTGATTGATATCCGTCCTTCAGAGATCTTAACAGCTATCTCATACTTTCTTCCTAGCGTATATCAATCTGTTCACAGTCGACTTTAAAGGAATGTAAACTCAATCGCTTCTGTTTATATCACCATTAATATTTATTGTAGAATGAAAAGGGCGGAGGAAAAAGATGCAGGAGGAGAAGAAAGAGGATTAAGTAAGAAGGGGGAGAGAATAGGGGAACGACGGCAAGGATGATGATGATGATGATGGGAAGGAGAAAGAGAAGCAAAATGAACAGAAGGAGGACGAGGAGGATAAAGTGAAGGAGTAAGAGGAAGAGGGAAGACGATGTCGACAACGACGAAGACGTGGTAGACGAGAAGAGGAGAAGGAGGAAGAAGAGTGGAAGAGGACGGGAGAAGGAGGAGGAGAGGAGAGGGAAGGTCCACACAAGAAAGGCAGCATGGTGAACGAGAAAGGAAAGATTCTCGATTGCGACATATGACTCGATCAAGCTTCCCAGAAAGCCGACATTTATATTGCTAAACCATGATCACCATCGTTTCTTAAGGAATATATCAAGCTACAGTAGATATTCTTGATGTAAAGATGTATTGGAATAATTAATTAACCTGAAAGAGAAATTGGTGGGATGGGAATTGAAAGTGTTTTTAAGCCTTAGTAAATTGGAAAGAGGAACCACAAAATTGGATTTTAGAAACAGGAGCAGGTAACATCGTCTACTACGTTACACGGTCAACACATACACGTTCGTGGATACACTCGTACACATACATACACGCTCACACACATGCACATATACATATACAGATAGATAGATAGATAGATAGATAGATAGATAGATAGATAGATAGATAGATAGATAGATAGATAAGGGTAGTGCACGTGTGGAATCGTTAGAGTTTCAGTGAAAGTGATTTGCTGTGTGTGGCAATTCTTTGAACTGTAAATCCAAATCCCGGTTAGGCCAACTTCACTTTTTATCTTTACAAGGTCGATAAAATGAAGTTACAATTCAATTCCTGGTTGATTTTGTGATCATAAGTGGATGGGTTCGGTTTATAAACTACCAAGTGTAGTGCATTGTATCTTCGAGCAAGATACTTCATCCTCACGCTGTTCCAGTCTGTTCAGCTAAAACGAGTATCATCCCAGTAATGGTAGCATCCCTCTCTTCCATCCACATTTCTAGATGAAGCTTTGTTTCAAGAGCTGAGACCGTTGAGATGGTATCTATGTCCGCCCGCGGGAACATAAACATGTAAAATAATTTACAAAAACACGGTGCATGCTACCAAATCAGATTTGCTTGCGAACGACGCCTTCGGTGGCAGGGACAACGCCCACAGTGGCAGTCGTATAGCTATTGTTGTTCAATATTTTATTTTCTATATTTTATCATATTTGTTTATGTATACTATCAAATTATAGGTGAGTTATTTTCCTTCGTTCAAAACCTGATTTTGCATTT
>NC_068990.1:65634792-65638923 GCF_001194135.2 Octopus bimaculoides | reverse complement strand
AAAAGTGGCAACGTCAAACAACCAAGCAAATTACATCGCTGTTGTTTACTCTAAAAGATCTTCAAAAAAATTCTCAGACTTGTGGAATATGATTTATGAATCAATAGCTTCATCCTCCTTCACTCCTTTTCACTTATTTTTATCCCTCTCATTGCACACACACACACACACACACACACACACACACACACACACACACACACAAATGTATACATCTATATATGCATATACATAATTATGTATATATACGTATGGATGAGTACATATTTATATACATATATATATACATATAACTCACATATATGCATATATATGTGTTTGTGTGTGTATGTATACATACATATAGATACATACATAGAGATATACAGACAGGCAGACACATATACAGACAGACAGGCAGACACATAGACAGACAGACAGACAGACAGATAGATAGATAGATAGATAGATAGATAGATAGATAGATAGATAGATAGAGTATTATTAATTCTCCTGTACGACGTAATTTATGATTTTTCCTTCAGGTTTGCTTTTCAGTAAATCATATTTTGTGACAGAAGGATATTTACTAAAACTTCTGCAGGATATTGTTATCCTATTTTCTGATAGCACTGGCTCTATTTATTTATGTGTATATTATTGAGAAGTACAGAAAGCGGTGATATGATTAAGGTTCGAGAGATCCAGATTAGTTGCTTTACTCTATTCTGTCTGCTAACTAAATTTTCCATGCTTAAATCAAGCATGATTGATTTTGCTTTTCTTTCTTGGTAATCGATAGAAATAAGCACACACAAATACAGACAGGCACAGACACACACACACACACACGCACACACACTCACAAATACGTATTTATATGTATGTATGTATTTCCTATATTCATAAGTGTATACGCAATTGTGCTCATACGCCGTGATATACGCATTATAATTACAACGTACATATATGTGTATGCGTAAAAATACACATACACACACACAAACACATATATAAAGGTAAATATATACATACTTATCTATACATATATGTATGTGTATATATATATGAGTGTGTGTATGTATATATATATATATATATATATATATATATGATGTTAGTTGCCATTGTAGAATACATAAGAAAAATACAGCAATTTAGAGAATTAGTTCCGTAAAGATTTAATCATATCTAATATAAATATGAAAACATTTAAACTTTCGTAATAAAACATTTTACAATCATTTGGGGTCTGTTTTACGTGGAGTTCTGACGAACCGAGTGTTCCCTCCCGTTTACGACTTTCTATTATTGGGCCGAAGCATCAAAATTATTAAATGAGTTGTGGTAACATTTTGATCTGCAATCTCATTCATATTTAATCTAATCCCATGTGTAGATAGATAGATAGATAGATAGGAAATCTTTTTTCACACGTGCAGATGTGTAAAAATGTAGAAAAGAACATGAAAATGCACTTGGAGTCTTTAAAAGAATTTATTAATATTTGCTTAAGAAAATGGACTTGGAATCTTTAAATAGATTTCTTAAGATTTATTTAAGCGGTTTCACAATTTCCTGATTTTCGAAAGTAGCGTGTAAATCCTGGTGCTATGCCGTGTTTATCTCGACAATAATATGTATCTGCGTTATTGAGCAGGAGGGTTAGTGCTTAATAAATAAAATATTTATAACTCACTAACTCTGAACAATCAGAGCTTAGAATTGCGTGATTAAAATTGATTAAACTTTAAAAACGTGGTGTCGTGACAGAAAGTGTATTGAAATCTAATACTATAACATAATATATCTTAACAGGTATTGAGTTAGCAGAAAATGAGGAAAAAAATGCAAACACATTGAAGAGGTACGGACATGTGTCAATGTGTAGCAAACTATCGAGAGCTGGTATTTTTAAGATGAAATCTTTTAAAAATGTTGAAATGCTGTAAGACTAAGTTCACTAGTTCTATGCGCTAAAAAAATCTATGATAATGAAGAAAAGAGTTAAAAGTAATGCAGCTTCAATACAATACATGTTTTCTCAGGGATTCCAGGGATACTTTTTCTCAGCCGAATTATTGATAATCGTAAAGCCTTGCCGTCACTCGCGAGAGAGTTTGAGCTAATAGTTTGTCTTCCATTTTTGCTACTTGTATTTGGTGTCTCTGTAGTCGTGCGGATACATAGACGTCTTCTGTATCCTCAGCGAACCAAGAATGTAAGGCCACGTGGGTGTCTTTGTCTCGTCAATACTACAAATGCAGCTCAATATTCAGGATGTGATAGTTGGAGGGAGAGACGACTACACTAGCTGTCGGCTGGTAACCATTTTCAGCGGAATGGAATAGAGTAACGGGAAATGATGTAATTTGGTCAGGGTCACAACGTACTGCCCTGTCCAGGAATGGAATCCACAAGTTTATGATCGTAAGTCCCTACCCTAGCCACCAGAGCATAACTACATTCCCTCCATTTCCATATATAGTGACTATTTCTGTGTTTTACTGACTGAATAGCGTATGCTTCGTTGTAGATGGTTAATAAGACTGAAACATAGTCATTGCTGTCACCATTTAACTTTAAATATACATATTCAGCCGTCTGCATCGCTTTAATTTCACCAAAATATCCATTTTGTTGGTTGTATTGTACACAGAGGTGCCCGTTGTAGTTCAGGCTTCCACCGCTAGAAGCCACTTGATGCAATCCTCAGACTTCAGTCTGCCAACCGGCAGCGTCGAGTTAAGTCGTACGGCCACGTGGGACGTCTTTGTTTTGCAATGCTTCACTCTTGTTCGTCGATTTTTGCGACCGCTGAAACGAAGGAACAGCGTGCTTCCGTAAAATCCTGTTTACTGCAGGGGGAAAAAGGCGACCGAAACAATGATCATGCTTTAGACAGCATATAAGGACGTTGCCATAAGCAAAACACAAGTTTACAAGTGCTTTTGACACTTTAGGAATTGTCAATTGTCGCTTGAAGACCAATCTCGTTCAGGGCGACCGTCGACCTCACGAAAGAATGAAGACATGAAAATTGAACTTATCATGCAGGATCGTCGCCGAACAATTGCCGAATTTGTTGATATGACTGGTGTGTCCTGGAGCTCCTGCCAATGAATTTTGAGTGAGGAATTGTGAATGAAAAGAGTTGCAGCAAAATTTGTGCCTCGCTTGCTCACGGAAGATTTAAAATAGTCACGATTGAATGCTTGGCGTGAGCTGAAAGAACAATTGGAAGTTGATTCGCAACATTTTCCGAAGGTCAACACTGGTGACTAAAGCTAGCACTACGGAATTTGCAGATGTAGAAGAGGTGAACAATGAAACGACAGGGGCGTTAAGCGGCATCACTTCGCAAGCGTGCAGGGACTGCATCGAACAGTGGAAAACGCGTCTGAACTGATGTATTGCTTCAAATTGAGAATACTTTGAAGGCGATAAAAGTGTAAACATGTAAAACAAAGTGAATAGAATAACATTGCAAAATTCCGGTTTCTTTCGGGTATATATATGCATATATATATATATATACAGGGGACAATGGTTAAATTGTCGCCATTTATATTTGTAATCTCAGGTATGCGCGTTGCTTTTGATTTTTCGACTACATAGTATAGTAGGGTCAGTTGGGCACCGTCGGTTAGAAAAAGAGCACCATGACGCACTTCACCTTGCTAGAAATTTGGAAACTACATGCTGTACGACATGGCCTTCGCGCAGGAAGCTCCATTACGAACATTTCAGAGTGTTTGGGTGTTTATCTGAGGACAGTGTAATCTGAAGACATGTACCGAATGTGATAAAAATCAAACATCCAATCAACATCATGGTGTTTGGAGTGATCACTAGTGATGGCGACGTTATGCCTCCATTCATCTTCCCTCACGGCCTCAGACTCAACACGGAGGACTACATCAAGTGACTGGAGGAAGTAGTGCTGCCCTGGGTCAAGAGGGTGGCTGCTGGAAGACCCTATGTCTAGCAACAGGACTCTGCATCGCGCCACACAAACAGGAAAACCTAGTCATTGCTGTCGAACAATTTCTGCAGCCACCTAACATCTGGCCACCCCTAACATCTGGCCACTTAACTCCCTAGACTGCAACCCCCTTGATTATTATGTGTGGGGCGCAGTTAAGCGAGAGA
>NC_068990.1:65634349-65634692 GCF_001194135.2 Octopus bimaculoides | reverse complement strand
ATGTATGTATGTATGTATGTATGTATGTATGTGTGTATGCATATATGTATTTACGTATGTATGCATATATGTATGTATGTTTGTGTGTATATATTGGGTGCTGCATGTTTCCGTTTCGACGCGTTTCAGCTAATATAGCAAATCATATTATGGCTGTTTATTTCTGCAATGTACAACAAAAGTATATAACAGAAAAAGGATATTTCGATATTGGATTCCTTGTTCTATAATACGATTCTGTTCGGTCAAGGAGAAACCTCGCAGATCTGCTTCTCTGTTTTCCTTTCTCCCCTTTACACACACACACGAACATACATATATTTATATATATATATATATATAT
>NC_068990.1:65628634-65629042 GCF_001194135.2 Octopus bimaculoides | reverse complement strand
ATATATATATCACTTCAGTTATTTTTGACAGAAGCAATTCTTTGAGGAGAAAAATGCTCTGACAGAAATCTTGCAGTCAAAGTTTATATTTGAAAGTTCTCTATAGAGAGAGAGAAAGAGATGGAAAGATACAGAATACCACGCTTCGTCAATGCGTGTCTCGACGCCAGTATCTTCTTACGTAGCAGTTTGGCTGTTGTAACACGTGCACAAACTACCTTCAGAAACATGGTCGCCTTTGTCTTCCAAAACTTCTTCATCTCTCAAGCTAGGTACAGATATTTCTTAATTCCTAGAGTTACTTTACTATTTATTTTACTATTGCATGGTATTGCAAAGTTGTTGATCTTACGCCGTGCTTTCTTTCTTGTTTTTTTTTTTTTTTTTTTTTTTTTTTTTTTTTTTTTT
>NC_068990.1:65626547-65628624 GCF_001194135.2 Octopus bimaculoides | reverse complement strand
TTTTTTTTTTTTTGTTTTTTTTTTGTTTTGTTTTTTGTCTTTTTTTTTTGTCCTCTACATTCATTTCAGACCTCCTCCTTCCAATATTATGGTATTTTTTTTTTCGGAGAAATCCTATAAAATACTGAAGCTATTATACACCATCACACCCTCTTTCACTTTGAAATCACAAACTCAACTTACATCCAGACGCATTCATTTTCCGACACAGTCAAGTCTGCACTGACACTCTTTTTGTACTAGATTATCACTTAGGAGAAAGTTACTACTTCCGTCTCCTTTCCCACAGATTCTGCGTTTGTTCTCTAAGTTTTATCAATCTTTGACTTTATCAAATTCTTTCTAATGGCTTGTTCCTGAGAGTATTATTATTATTATTATTATTATTATTATTATTATTATTATTATTATTATTATTATTATTATTATTATTATTATCGTTATTGTCATTATTCCTATTATTATTTGCTTTCCTCTTTCTACCTCAACACTCTTCACAATCATAATAGTAATTCAAGTACAAATAAGCTATTTTGTTTGAAACATAACATTTAGATAAGCGAACAGTGAAAGGACATTTTTTGGTTAAAAATCAGTTGGGGTTCCTTCAATTCAAGATTTAATTAGAAGACTTTTGTTGTTGAATCAAAAGCTTTCTGTGTTTCTATGATTTCGAAAAATCGATCCATTGAACAAAGAAAAATATGTAAAAAACAAAAAAAAGAAAGAAAAAAAGAATAATAAATAAATGAGAATAATAAATAAAAAGTAAACTAACATAAAACGGATAACAGATGGTGATAACTTATTAATAAAAAATGATTATAACAAATAACAATGACGGCTATAACAATAATAGTAATAATAATAATAATAATAATAATAATAATAATAATAATAATAATAATAATAATAATAATAATAATAATAATAATAATAACAACAACAACAATGTGTTGTTGATAATATTAATAAATATATAAAACAACTTTTACAAATAAATACTTGTTTGTAATGAATTGTGACAACATAAACAAAATACAATAAAATAAAGCAGTAAAAATTCAACTACAACAGCAAAAACAACAGTATGAAAATAACAAAGATCAAGAACTGATTTTCTTTATTTTTATTATTCTTTATTATTTTATGTCGTGTTTTATTACTAGTATTATTATAGCCGTTGTCTTACTATTGTTATATTATTATCATTATTATCATTATTATTATTATTATTATTATTATTATTATTGCTATTATCATCATTATTATTATTATTATTATTACTATTATTATTATTATTATTATTATTATTATTATTATTATTATTAGTTGTATTTTGTTGTTGTTGTTGTTGCTCGTGGTGGGAGAGATTGTGTGACAATAAACCAAAGTATTTCAATATTCAAGTTTGGTAATTATTCTTGTCAAAACAAATTGCTATAAGATGTGTGTCAAATAATGTATCGTATTTGGTTGAGTGTTTCCAAACATAATGATGCCAGCTGCTTGTTTGTTGCTTGATTCTTTGTATTGTGGTTACTAACAAATTTCCAGAGGAATCTAAAAGCTATCTTGAGACCATGCTTACACAATGGAGATTGTTTTCCTGTGCCAGCCAGTTGATACTTTTCCATTTTAAGCGTAGATATGTCTGTGTGAGTGGAGAGACGGAGAAGTAGTGCTTGTTGGCATTCATATATATATATATATATAGATATGCAGGGCAGGGAATCGTCAATTAGTAATAAAATTAATAATTAACAATTTTGCCGGGTAGCTCAGTATGAAAAAACCTTTTCGGTAAAAATCATTTATAATCATAAATATATAGGGATTGACAGTAACCTGCTTCTCCAACATACTGAGAATTCAGAAATAGCAGTCAAAGAACTACTGATTTCAAAACTACAAATTATTACTCCAGATTGATAGCGATATTTTTGATACACACAGAACAAAAAACAGTAGAGAAGAGTAAAAAAAACCACCTGCCTTTAGTTAATTTAGTACGATCGTTTCACAGTTAAGAGTAAAGAATACTCTATTCTGATCTTCAGCTAAATATTCTAATAAA
>NC_068990.1:65623598-65626100 GCF_001194135.2 Octopus bimaculoides | reverse complement strand
ATATATATATATATATATATATATATATATGTATGTATAGATAGATAGATAGATAGATAGATAGATAGATAGATAGATAGATAGATAGACAGTCTGACAAATACATGCCTATATACATGCATACATACATATATTTTTACATGCATACATACATACATACGCACGTAAATACATACATAGATATACAGGTAGTGAGGCTCCCGTTTGAGAGTTCTAGAATTGTTGTGAGTATAGTCAGACCTTAATTTCCTATACACGAATCTCTCAGCTTTTGACTTACTCTCTAACTTCTGCTGATGATATATATACATATTACGTATATGTGTAAAAAAAAATCTCAACACGCAATCAAATCAATGAAAGAGCCTCTAATTGGTCGTTCGACACGCTAAAAATAGCAGCCAAAGTATCCCCTTACCTAAATCACATGCCCATTATATTTAATGTCCTAGATTATCCCTAAAAAGACGGTTTGCTGAAAGCTGGAATGTCTTTGATTATAGGTTTGCAGTATCGGGGTTGATTTGAGGCTAAATAACAACGTTAAGGTAAATTTCTATATTAACGCCCGCACGATTTTCACTGATACAAAAAAACAAAAAATTTGATTTTTTGCGTGGAATCAAGTACCCTGACCTCCTAATATGCTACAAATCCCTTATTTTCGTGGTTCGAAAAAAAAGAGGTGCGGGTCCCCCCACCCAATCCTGGAATCATTGGAATTTTTTTGCTTTGAATGAATTCCTGTGACCTAATATTGCAAAATTAAGTTACTTAAGGTGAGCTTGGTAACTGATGGTTTTGGGGTCTTGTTGTTTGTAACTTTTGGTGAGCCATGGAGCAACCAACAACTTGGTAAAAACCCCTGCCATTAATTTGGTGTGGATGGGTAATATCAAAATAATTCAATCACAACATATATTTAAATTAAACATGAAAAAAATTGAAATATCATCACTTATATGAAAAGATTGAAATATTATCTTTCAGCATTTTATAAGCTAAAATCTAAAATTCTTGAATGACACATTATTAATTAAATTACAACAGCAATGCCTGGGAAAATCATGGATTAGTTGGGAAAATGCGAGCATGAAAAGTAATATTCTTAAGATTATAAAACTGGAAAAGTACAGGACAAGTTATTACACCTGTAAAAGTACAGGACAAACTATTACTTCAAGCAAAGTAAAGAATAAGAAACTATTGACTTAAAATATTGCAGCTAAAATTAAAATTTGAGTATTAAAAATTATTTTATTATAATTTACAAATAACACTATACTTATTTAAGTAGAATTTGGCTAATTTACTACCTTAAATACAGGGAAAAGTGACTAATTAGACAAACTTATAAATTAGCCGAACAGTTTTGAACAATAAATTTAAAAGATGAGAACTGCAAAGCGTGATTAATTAGAAGAACTGGTATTCTTTGCTGCAATATTTTAAGTAAAAAGTTTCTTAATCTTTACTTTACTTGAAGTAATAGTTTGTCCTATACTTTTACAGGTGTAATAACTTGTCCTGTACTTGTCCAGTTTTATAATCCTAAAAATATTACTTTTCATGCTCGCATTTTTCCATGTAATTATAATATATCTGAAAGAATGAACATAGATGGCTTTTTTGAGGGGATAATTTTTATTTTAATCGTGATAATAATGTTTACTAAGATTGAAATAAAAATTATGCCCTCAAAAAAGCTATCTCTACTCATTCTTTCAAATATATGTGTGCGTGTGTGTGTGTGCGTATGTGTGTGTGTACATACACATACACACATACATAACATATATATCACCTACCACCCTACCACCCTACCTCTCCAACGCACCATTCTCCGAGCCTTCCGGCGACTTCAGTCCGATCCCTCCACTTCGCACATCTTCCCTAACCGACTCCTCCTCTTCTTCAAATGAGCCGACAACCTACGAGACATCTTGGTCCACAGCTTCTTCCCTAACCCAACTTCCCAACCCGGCTCGTTCCTCTACTCTCGCCAAATCTGCCGCACTTGCCCTTACCTCTCCAACACCACCCTCCTCGCCGGCACCCATCATCGACCTTATCACATCACCAACTCCTTCACCTGCACTTCAACCAATGTCATCTACTGCATCTCCTGCTCTCTCTCTCTCTCTCTCTCTCTCTCTCTCTCTCTCTCTCTCTCTCTCTCTATCTATCTATCTATCTCTCTCTCTCTCTCTCTCTCTCTCTCTCTCTCTCTCTGCCCTTCTCTATACATCGGGCAAACGGGACGCCACCTGGTTGACCGGTTCGCGGAACACCTGCGAGACATCCGACTCGGCAATGACACCCCGGTCTCGCGCTATTTCCGCTCTACCGGTCACTCTTTGCAACACCTGTTTGTGTTCGGATTGTCTTTGCTCGTCTCTTCACTCCTACCCACCTTATCCCTACTCCCTTCATCGTCAGCCCTCCCTCGTAACTCCACCTCACCCCAACACAATCCAATTCCACCTTCCCTATCCATCCCAT
>NC_068990.1:65618358-65622943 GCF_001194135.2 Octopus bimaculoides | reverse complement strand
ACACACACACACACACACACACACACACACACACACACACACACAAATATACGAGTTCTGATCAATAAGTAGCCGGATTGTTGCTATAGTAAGGAAGCTAAAGCACGCAGAGTAAAGCTACTAGGCACAGATTGAACTTGAACTCTGCTGTGCACGTCTGCGATGTTTTTCTCAGTTTTGCTGGTTGCAGGTCTCCAAGAACGTTCGTCAAAATTGTCATCTTTTCAGTAATCTTAGGCACGTCTGAACCACTTGTACACCTGTGTGCGGCTCATGCACTCTTCTCCATTCACTTTCTGCAACTTTGCGTAGGTCTCTGAGCAGGTATCGCAATGACATCTTTCTCTGTCATGGTCAATGCGACGATCACACACTACGCACGTCCCTTCGAAGCACTGCTATAAACAGTAGAAGTGAGTGAGAACGATAAAACTTAGTGCGCACGCACAGCAGAGTTCAAGGTCAATCTTTCCTAAGTGGCTTCACTTTGCGTGCTTTAGCTTTGTTACTATGGCAACAGTGCGGACACTTATTGATCAGACCTCGTATATGTATCTTTATGTGTATATGTCTGTATGCATGTATATATGCGTGAATGCATGTATAAACATATACGTAAGTATATGTATCTGTATATGTGTATAATATAATCTTTATGTGTTTGTATGTTTGTCTATATACTTGCATGCATGCATGAATGTTTGTATGCATGTGTGTATGCATGTATGTATGCATGTATCTATGAATGTATATATATGTATGTATGTGTAAGTATGAATATACATGTATCCTATATAGAGTTCCGCGATCTGACTAGTCATTTACTTATTCCTGTAGTCTAAAGCGTCCAATTCACTATTGCTCTCTTTTTGCCGAACCGCTAAATTACAGGGACGTAAACAAACCAAGAGTAGCTGTCAGGCTGTGATGGGTGCTAAACACAGAGACACACACACACACGTGTGTGTGTAATACGTATATATTATATATAGACGATGGGCTTTTTTGTCTATCAAATCCACTCACGAAGCTTTGGTTAGCTCGGAAATATACCAGAAAACACTCGCCGGATTTTTCACGCGATGGAACTAAATCCAGAACCATGTGATTGGGAAGAAAACGTCTTACCACAGAGCCACGCTTGCGTCTCTGTGTTACCACAAGGTCACGAGAGAGCACACTGTGTCCGTAGCCAATGAAATCGATCGTATTTTTATTACCAGTAAATGTTTACATGAATTTGAAATGACGTTCCGATTTCAAATCCTAACAGAATTGAACTCTGTTAGGATTTGAAATCGGAACATTTATTTGAGAAACTAAATACTGCTAGGCAATTCAGCCGTATTTTTACCGCTCTATTGATTCGCCACTCACTCCAGCTCCTTGGTAAAAACCCGAAATCAAAAATATCATAAAGAAAGCCAGATATCACAGATTAAATATACCGTTGGAAATTTATTTATTGAGCCATTCAATTAGTTTATTCAATTTACTATTAATTTAAAGTCCCTTTTTACTTGTATCTTTAAATATATATTAATAAATAAATACACGATATTAAATTTTATCCTATAAAATAAGATAAGATTTAGTGATGATTATATTTTATAACAAGTTTAAAATCTAATTGTAAATATTTAGATCTGAGGTACAGTGGGTTTTTTGAAAGATTGAGCTGCCAAATTAAATTAAAGTTTTTGAACTTAGAATAAGTACTCGTTGCTAAGCAACTTAATGGCGATATAATTAAACTCTAAACTTCCCGAATGTAAAATGATTACTTAAGAACAAAACCAAGACCTGTCTGTTATAATTCCAAACATGTCTAGATAAGCAAACAGTAGTTTATTTCGATGCTCAATGTAAATGTTCTCTTTTTACTTTTATTGAAGTTTTGTCCTGTGGTTTCTCACTTTTTTATTTATTTATTTCATTTATCTATTTATTTTTTGCCTGAAAAAGTGAATGTACCATAGTTAAAACGAGAGACATCGATATCAGTACTGTTGGCCACACAATTAAACGTTTCTATCTTCTCGTTTCTATCATTCTCTCTGTCACCGTCACTGTTTTCTGCTAGCATTCTCACTTGAATTACCGACAAGTAAGTCTGGCCAGTAGCGTTGTAAGAGTGTAAAGCACAGATTCTAAAACGAGAGAGTGACAATAAGCGACAGAGAGCGTTCGAAATGATGCGCAACTGGCGAGTGCTACAGATCAGCTTGTTGGTCTGTTGAACGAAAAGTTCAGTACGGTAGTAGATAGGAGTAGAATGAATATTGGTGGCGATGGTCAGACGACGAAATCTGCCATATTTTGGTAACGTTATCGAAGCCTAGACGTTTTGTGTCTACATTGTCGTAAGGTGGAAACACGGAAAACGAGATCGCGGGTGACATAGATGAACATAGAGTAATAAGGATTGGTCGAGACAGAGCTTAGTAGAGTGCACGGCTGCATCACCAGGCCGCAGAATTTGGCAAAAAGAGGTGGTTGTGTATGAAGTAGCCGACCTTTAGCCATGAGGGTATTGATATTGATTTCAAATTTTGGCACAAGGTCAGCAGTTTTAGGAAAGAGGCTAAATCGATTACATCGACCTAAGTGCCCAGCTGGTACTCATTTTATCAGCCGAGAAAGGATGAAAGGTAAAGTCAACTTCGGCGGAATTTGAACTCAGAATGTAAAGACGGACGAAATGATCCTAAGCATTTTACCCGGCGAGCTAACAGATCTCCCGGCCCGCCACTTTTATGAAGATATTAATATCAATAATTGAAATTATTTATTTATTTATTCGCCCATTCATTCATTCATTTACTCTTTCATTCATTGGTTGGAATAGAATGAGAAGTCCTACGCCTGGTCCCAAAGACCTAATACTGCAACGGTAACGTTATGCAATCACATAATAGGTAGAAGGACTGCAGCTTCTCATACTATTCGGTTTATAATACGCTTCGATTTGCTGTTGTTTAAGTTCAGTTGTCTTAAGCAACCGGCTTTCCAGCCGTGAAAACCCAACCTTTTGTACATCTAGGACTGCATGTCTCAGTGCAGCCGTCTTTATTTTAAGGCGGTAGCGAGTGGTTGGAAGAAGAGTGTACTATTTCTAGCAGGATGGACAACCACTTAGAGGTTCACACGTAGGCTCGATACTTGTCCATCTAAAGATGGAGGGCGTATAAAGATCGTCTCGAGCTTGTTTAGGATTCAGTTCCATTTCCTTGAAAAGTGAACTGAAAGGCTAAATGGTTGTATCACAATGTCTTAAAGAATGTCTGTATTAAAATAGGCGCGTGTAAAAGGGCTGGTCTCTTTTGGACGGGCGATAGGTTACAATCACTGGTTTTGCGTATAAATTCAAACGAAACAATATTCCCACGCTCTTTATTTTCATATGACCAAGGAAAAACCATACCAGGAATTATCCTGGAGTGTTTTTATATTAACTTTACAAAAGGCGGCGACCTGGCACAATGATTAGCATACCGGACAAAACACTTTGAGCATTTTCGTCGAACTTTACGCCCTGAGTTCAAATCCCACCGAGGTTGACCTTGCCTTTCATTTTTACGGAGTCGATAAAAGGAGTACCAGTCAAGTATTGCGGTCAATGTATTCGACTGGCCCCACTCGCCGAGTTTCAGATCTTGTGCCTATTGTAAAAAGTGTATTAATTGTATGACTTAATATGAATCAGTATTCAAACTGCTTGCATATTCAAGGAGGTAAACCAAAATATTTCATCAATAGACGAAATGTAAGTGATGAATAAATGGTGCTAGTACGATTCATTGTATTTGTATATATGCGCATAATATATGGTACATCTGTATTTTGCACGTGTGAGTGTGCGCTAGTCTGTATTTATGTCAATCATTTATGAACAATAATCATTGAAGTAGGTTTCTAATTGGCCAATCATTAAATTGCAGAATTTTTTATAGCGTGAATGACAACAAACGTCTGTGCAATCAGCTTTTGAATGCTTGTATCTCGTCGGCCGCAATGACCGTAGAAGTTCGCTCTAAATTCTGATAATCGAATGTATCAAGCTCATGTTCAAAGTAAGGGTCTTATCATGAAGTTTTAAGAGGTAGTAAACAAGCATTAATACACAAGATGACGTCGTTCGTAGTGCCATGGTAGAACTACTCTCATTTTTAGACGAGCAGTATATTTGCTCCAGCAATCTACATCCTGTTTTTGGAAGCAGTAAACAACTTGCATTTATTGAAGCATCAACTCCACCAACGGCAGTAACACTAAATACCTTCGTTTCGACAGCAGTTATGTCAGGTTGTCATTCGTTATGATTCCATGCCGCTTCATTTCTTATTTATCACTTTTCATTGGCCAATTCGATGCCTGTCTCTGTTTGCCGATTTTGCAATTATGTCCCGTATTCTAAATTTTGATAACCAATTTTAGCAAAGCATGATGTTAATTACAAAATTAACGGGCGATGAGAGATTATTCTGGAAAACCGAGAAAAAATATGATAGAAGAATCAAAACTAATGACAAACGGAAATATTAGCAAAGTCAAACAGTGATGACAAAATGACCAATATATATAT
>NC_068990.1:65613383-65618231 GCF_001194135.2 Octopus bimaculoides | reverse complement strand
TATATATATATATATACAAATGTGTGTGTGTGTGTGTGTGTGTTTGTGTGTGCGTGTGTGTGTGTGCGTGTGCGCGTGTGCGCGTGTGTGCGCGTGTGTAACTCTAATTGCTTGTTTGCTTGTCTATCACTTAATACAGCCAAACTACCGCATGATGGGAAAATATTCCCAAAATAACATAACTCTGAAAGGGAAGAAATTCTAACCTTTCGATTACAGGCATTATGATCAATATCTTTTGTATTTTGAAGACAAACTTCACGACCGGGGCAAAAGTCTTACTGACTTCAACTTGCGAACGAAAAAATACGAGTTGTTTTTACAGTAAATGCTTCTATTTTCGCTTTTGTTAAACACAATATTTTAATCATTTAGAAATATTTTTAAGTGAATGTGATTTCAAAAATACAAGTTGTTTCTACAGTAACTGTTTATATTTTGGTTTTCTTTAAACAGAAAATATTTTATATTTTACAAAATTTTCAAGCGAATACCATTAAAAAACTTTCTTTGGGCATTTTTGAAAAATATTTCCCAGTGAAAATGACTTAAAAAACACAAATGTTTGTACAGTGAATATTTATATTTCAGCTTTCTTAAAACAGACAATATTTTAATTATTAAAAAGTAGTTTTAAATGAATATGATTTGAAAAATACGAGTTGTTTGTAGAGTAAATATTTATATATAGATTTCTTTAAACAGACAATATTTTCAAGCTTTCTTTAAACAGACAATGTTTTAATTTTTTTTTATTATTTTCAAGTGAATACCGTTAATTTTTTTTTTTTTTTACATATCAAGAAGACATTTTTAAGTGAAAATGACTTAAAAATTACAAACTGTTTGTACAGTGAGTATATATTTTTGAGATTTCTTTAAACAGTCAATGTTTTAATTATTAAAAAGTATTTTGAAAAATACGAGTTGTTTGTAGAGTAAATATTTATATATAGATTTCTTTAAACAGACAATATTTTCATTATTTACAAATATTTTTCAGTGATGATTTAAAAAATATTATTTCTTGAGGTAATAAAGAATTTTTTCTCATGTGAATACGATTTCATATTCTTACATCAGGCCACAATAAGGAAAACAGAAAACATCTGGTTTATAGGTAGTAGGAAGAGAGTGCGGCTAAGGGGAGTCAAAGAAGGTCAGCAAGATAGTGGTGGATGCCAACAAGATTGAGACAGGCATGCGAATAGAAGGATCGATAAGACTGAAAAAAGCAAGGGCTGGGCGTCTGGTGGAACAGAGGGAAAGAGACAGAAGCAGGAAAGATCATGAATCTGATGCTCGAAGAGCTGAGCGTCTAGCGAAACAGAGGTAAAGAGACAAAACTAGATAACATCATGAATCGGATGCTCGAAGAGCTGAGCGTCTAGCGAAACAGAGGTAAAAAGACAAAACTAGATGACATTATAATCGGATGCTCGGACAGCTTAGCGTCTGGCGGAACAGAAGGAAAGAGACAGAAGCAAGAAAAATAATGAATCGGATGCTCGGAGTGCAGAACTGAGGGAGAAAGACAGAAGCAGGAGAGATCATGAATCACATGCTCAGAGAGCTGAGCGTCTGGCGGAACAGAAGGAAAGAGACAGAAGTATGGGAGATCATGAAACGGATACTCGGAGAGCTGAACGTTTTTGCCAACAAACCATCAGGAATAGGGCAAGGACAGTTCAACGACGTGACCTCTCTGCTGATATTGGACAGATAAATAAGAGCTGTGTCTGTTATCATGCAATGCTTCTTCCATTCATACAACTTTTGTTGTATGAATGGAAAAGTCAGGTTGAGGAATCTGCACCCTTTACCCCAGGAACTTCACAATTCATTTAATAATGATCAGCCTAGGGCAAACGAGTTCAGGAAAAACCTCAGACGATACAAATGCCTGTTCTAAATGACATATTTGGGGGCTGAAGAAGTTTGTTCCTCAAGGATTGGATGGAATCCTATCGTTATTCACGGTCAAATTCATCATTACATCGGATTCTTAACTCCTAATCCCAACGAACAGCCCAATTTCTTCAAATTTACTTCCTAGATCCTCAGGATAGTGTTGCTTTCAGGATGAGGATACTCCATAACGATGGCATTCAGCGCGACATAGTGGAATTATTGGAAATTATACTTAGATAATATAACCCCCACGTTGCGTCATTTCGAATGGCTAAAGAACAAATTAAAATAATCCCGAAGCTTCAATTGTAATTGATCCTGATCAGAGACCAGCTATAGAACATGACAGAAGATTCAGTGCACAAACTGCAAACGAAGTTGCCATTATTATAAAATACAGCACCGAACTTTAAGCAAAATCACAACTGCAAATAATCTCAGAATCCCCTCAGTTCTACGATAGTCTGCAGCATGTTCTAATTTTCCTTTTGGTGGTGACAGATTGCATCATTAGTTGTTAATGAGTAACAACAAGAAGTTGACGCTAGTAGTAGTTAATGCGCTACTATGCCTATCGAACCATGAGAATGAATTCAGCCAACTTCTTAGAGGCGGTCGTTCATTTCAGCAATATTTGGTTGACATGGCTGCGAAGAGCAGAGAGAGAGAGAAAAGAGTTGTGGAAAGCATAAAAACTAATCCCAAAGCTTTCTATAAATTCGCAAAGGAAACAGCCACAATTCAATATAGAATAGGACCGTTGTTCCAAGGGAATGACTTTAATAAGATATTTCACCAGAATCCCTCAGTTATTTTCATTTTGTAATTTTTCTTTTTTTTCAAAATAAGTTTAGCTGATCTTAAACTTTTGGATAGTAGTATATATATATATATATATATATATATATAAATATATATATATATATATATAGTATATATATATATGAGACCGATAGAATAAGTACTAGGCTTACGAAGAATAAGTTCTGGGGGTGATTTGTTCGACTAAAAGTGGTGCTCCAGCATGGCCGCAGTCAAATGACTGAAACAAATAAAAGAGTAAAAGAGTGTATATATATATATATATATATATATACATACATACATACATACATACAAGCATACATGCTACATAATATATATGTATATATGCATATATATATGCGTGTGTGTGTGTGTTTATGTATGCATGTATGTATGTATATATTATGATTTCGTTTAGGCATAGTGAAATTAATAACCAATTGATAGACTTCCATATAATTATGCTCCAATATAAAGTATCAGGTGAATAAAGAATGTAATATCAATTAATGAATTAATTCATACGGGAAGGGGGCCTCTGTGTGTGTGTGTGTGTGTGTGTGTGTGTGTGTGTGTGTGTGTGTGTGTGTGTGTGTGTGTGTGTGTGTGTGTGTGTGTGTGTGTGTGTGTGTGTGCGTGTGTGTGCGTGTATGTATGTGTGTATGGACAAGAGATGTTTTTATTTTATTCTTGTAACTTTTCAAAACAATTGATACAGCTGGAAGAGTAACCATTATCTCTCTTCCGTTCATAGACACGGACGTGAATACTTGATTAGTATTTTTGCGGCAAGCTGTATAAGAACTGAGATGGGAAAAATATAAAGATGTCAGAGATATATTGTCTGAAGTGATTTGAAAAAAATTAAATTGCTCGTCAAATCGATAAATGATATTTTGACGAATGTAATGTTAAATTAGTGACATATTTAGGAACTTTATTAGAAGAAATAACTGGTATTTTGTATTAAGAGAAGAGAGGTGGGTATCTCTACATAAATGTTGGTTGGTTGATTGATTGATTGATTGGTTGGTTGGTTAGTTGGTTGGTTGGTTGGTTGGTTGGTCGGTCATTCGGTCATTGGTTGGTCGGTTGCTTGCTTGCTTTACATCATAAAAGAAATTGGGAGACAGAGAGCAAAAGAAAGAAAAAGAGAGAGTTGCGGATGGTAGATGTCTCATAACTTTTAGAAAAAATATAGTTTTTTAATGAAATTTTGCAGAAATAGGTTTTTAAAGGAGTAGACTACGATTGTGTTGAGAAATTTAAGAAAAATAACGAATGTTTATTGCAAATATACAAATAAAAAATTTGTTTTATATAATCTTACTTTAAAGTAATAAATAATTTTCTCATGAAAATTGGTATTTATTTTATTATTTTGTATATGTACCAAGATATTTGATAAAAATTAAATTATAATAATTGAATGTATGACATATTTCTTGATATTACCCATGGTGGTAAAAGTATACTTATAAAGTTACCCACCGTATAAGCAGTAAAACTCTAATTCTGCATATTTGATCTTCAGTCAGCTTTCTGAAGAAATATTCCAAGTAGAATCGAATATGTAAAGTAGGATTATAGACCAAAAGTAGCGGGAGATTGAGAGTGGCGAAAAATTGATTGGATACACCAGCAAGGCAAGACAGAGAGGAAATGAGAGGAAAATACACTAATTCTTGGATTATGTATCTAATAGGATATCGGAAAAGGGGTCAAGAGGTCAATAAATATTTAAATAAATAAATAGATTAATAAATTGATATCTTGTATGGTCTGATAGTTAGGATTCCTGGCTTTCACCCAGTCGGCCAGGTTTCGACTGAGCGAAAACCAAGGACCCTACTTTGATAACTGGTGCGGGTTTGTTTACGTCCTTGTAACTTAGCGGTTTGGCAACAAAGAAAGACAGAACAAGTACCAGACTTAAAAATTAGTACAGGGATCCATTTGTTCGACTAAACCGTTCAAGGTGGTGTCCCAGCATGGCTGCAATTCAGTGAATGAAGCAAAAATAAAATTAAATAAAATGTTGTTTGTAAGAATGAAGAAACGGGATTAGTAACCGTGTATTTATTGGAAAACACTTTAGTGCCTTATTATTTAACACACTCACCGGTAAAGTCT
>NC_068990.1:65609847-65612119 GCF_001194135.2 Octopus bimaculoides | reverse complement strand
CAAACACACATATACATATATATATATATGTACATCAAACACTTTATAGATTTTATAGATATAGATATATTATTTTACTTGTTCCAGTCACTTGACTGCGGCCATGCTGGAGTACCGCCTTAAAGGGTTTTTAGTCGAAGAAATCGACCTCAGGACTTATTCTTTGTAGTAGTTATTCTATCAGTCTCTTTTGACGAACTGCTAAGTTACAGGGACGTAAACACACCAACATCGGTTGGCAAGCGATGATGGGGAAAACACAAACACACATATACATATATATATATATGTATGTGTGTACGACGGGCTTCTTTTAGTTTCCGCCTACCAATTCCACTCACAAGGCCATAGTAAAAGATACTTAGCCTGCAGCGAAACCGGACCCGGAACCATGTAGTTGGGTAGTAAGCTTCTTACCACACAGCCACGCATATAAAAATAGCGAATGAAAGTAGGCCTATATTCATATATTCACCACAAACTTTTGTTGTTTCCTCCTGTTCCACACTGTTCAAACGGAAGAAATTGAATTATGCTACGTGTGTGAATATCAATCTGTGTTTAATCATGTGCTCGTTTGTATGTGGTGTATGTGCATGTATGTGGTGTATGTGCATGTATGTAGTGTATGTGTGTGTGTGTTTATGTGTATTTATCTCAATCTATGCCGTTAGAGAATCTCTTTCCTACTATACACAAGGCCAGTTTTTTTAAATATAAGGTGTATTCGTGCTTGTTTAGATGAAATAACCTAAGACGGAAAGTATTCAACAGTTGCATTTGAAGCTCTAACTTGGAGGTTACGTGCAGTTACAAAGCCAATTTAATGTTCAGTTTGTCTTTTAATTATTGAAATATTTACTGTAATTAAGTTCTCTGTCAGAAATCAATACTCAATCAAATAGAGAAACACTATTCTAACAAGACTGATTTCGTGTATATAATACAGTTTACTCATGTGCGTGTGAGAGTATATTATACATTAGCATTGACACAAGCACGTAAAAGTTATAATTATAATATTATGTATATATGCATTTATACATATATAAATGTACATATACATATATAATATATATAACGTGTGTGTGTGTGCCTATGCTTATCGCATCACCATTGACATAAGCACATAAAACTTATGATAATATATATATTTACAGATAGATAGATAGATAGATAGAGAGATAGAGAGATAGATAGATAGATAGATAGATAGATAGAGAGATAGAGAGATAGATAGATAGATAGATAGATAGATAGATAGATAGATAGATAGATAGATAGATAGATAGATAGATAGATAGATAGATGGGTAGACAAACAGACAGACAGACAGACAGACAGATAGATAGATAGATAGATAGATAGATAGATAGATAGATAGATAGATAGATAGATAGATTAGTACATACGTACATACATACATACATAAATACACACATACATACATATGTTGTAAACGTTCTATGTATGGTATGTGCTTAAACAAATTTTTGAAAGTTTTTTGTGGGGAGAGTTTTTTTTTGTTTTTGTTTTTTTGCTGTGGTTGCTGTTATTATTTTAATATATTACAGACCAAGAATGTTTGAATAAAAAATAGCAAAACGTCAAAGCAACAAAGAAATTCCAACTGAAATGCAAATCTTGAAACTTAGCAAAAAATAAAATAAATGAAGATAAAACAAGACAACTAAAGACCATAAAAAGGAATAATCTCAATTTTTTTTGTTTTAATTTTCCAATTTATATATTTTATATTTTTTCCGAGTAATTTGATATATATTTTTCTAGTCGGATTCACTGGTAGTCTTGTGTTATTGTATGATTTCACCAGTGGCTCGCAATGTGTAGAAACAAAGTTACTTAAATGAAATCAAAGTATTGAATATAGAAGGAAGATGGAATCGATTTTCTGGTAAATAACTCTAACAAAAGAACAACTGACTGTTCTCGTGTCAAAATTTCCTTGTCTAAAAACAGAATATCAATGAATATAGAAGAAGAAAAAAGTGCTTTGAATAGATTAGATTAGTAATACAGAAAAGAAAAGTTGTAATAATGAAAGATGGCGACCAACCGCTGATATTAATGACGTCATCATTTACGGTTCGTCCTTCACTTGAAAGCTTACAGTTTAGGATGTTACACGCTAACCTCAGTAGAAAATTTTATGTTGCACTGGAAATAAAAGCATTTTCTGTATGGGATTGGTGTATGCACCTGTGTGTATGTGTGTGTGTGTGTGTGTGTGTGTGTGTGTGTGTGTGTGTGT
>NC_068990.1:65605669-65609837 GCF_001194135.2 Octopus bimaculoides | reverse complement strand
TGTGTGTGTGTGCGTGTGTGTGTGTGCGTGTGTGTGTGCGTGTGTGTGTGTGCGTGTGTGTGAAAGAAAAACAAAATGTGCGTGTTTGACTGTACGTATTCATATATAAGTGCGTTTGTGTGTATGTATGAATGTGTATGATACTTTCCTTTCTGTAGGAAATAGAAATAATTGAGGAAATGGGGAACTAACTTGTTTATGAAATGAAACTCCATCCAGGGTTCATAAGATTAATACCACCCTCGGTCCGATATAATCTACAGCATTTTTGAGAGCGGTATTCCAGCGTGACTACTGTCCAGATACTGAAACTAGTAAAAGAATAAAAGTAAGAGAATATTGCTTGGTATTTTAAGAAGCAATGCATTCAGAAAGGAAATCTCTAGTTGTATCCAACTTATATTTATTTTCCCTTTACATAAAATAGCTGTTTGCTTACATTCAGTGATAAAACAGCTACGTAACCAGAGTTGTTCTAATTTAGATTCAGATATACTAAAATGAAAGAAACAACACAAAACTTCCTCAAAACGATTTCAAATTAATATTCAGAAAACTTACGGCATTATTTGTTCCAATGCAAATTTTACTATCTCAGAGAGATGTTTTAAAAATGGCCACCATAGATAGAGGTCGAATTTAGTTTCATGGATTGACCAACTATAAATAAGTCCTAATTCATCGAGGGTACAAAATGATTCAACAACAGAAATTTAACTGCTTATTGTTTTAATTTCTTTCTCCCTTTATTTTTTTCCTTTTACAGTTTTCGTTAAGTCTTTTAGTTTTATTGTTGTAAATGGATTATTATATCAGGTTGAGTCAAATGTTTTTCGTATTTCAAGCTTTAATTAATAGTTCAAAGAAATTACATACGAAATGCTTTTATTCATTAAAGTATATCCCATCGTATTCTAGTACCTGTTGCCATCGTAGTGCCAGAACCTCAATTTCTCGGTTATACCATTTGGCTGCTTTAGAAGCAAAGAAATCACTCAAGTTGGTCACATTAGCTGTGTGTACAAGGGCATTGCCATGCTGTAGGAGTGCCTGTCTTCGATTGGACAATGCCGTGTAGCGGGCTTTCAATGCATCGTATACTCACTGCAGTTGTTGAGCATAAAGGCTAGCGTTCACAACATAAGCATCTAGGACAACAACCACCCGAAATTCCACCAAACACACAACATTACCTTCTTTTCAAATTGCAGTTATTTGACAACTGGTTCTGAAGCCTGGTCGGAACAAAGCAACTGATTTCTCTTATTAGGATTACAAAAATAGTTCCATTTTTCATCTCCAGTTACAACACGAAGCCACAAACGGACATCTTGAGGACTTGCTAGCTATTGAGTGCAAATATTCACATATCATTGGGCCTGGTTATTGGTTTGTTCATGAGTCTATTTTCGACAACGCCAAGACTTTGGTGCTTTGTGAAGGATGAAGTTCTGCTGACAATGAACGAGGTTTTGTGCATGGTTGTTGTTCAACAATTTCAAGTAAGGCATCATCTTCCACAAGAGAAGGTTTCTCTGAACTTGGTTTGTCTTTGAGGCTGGTGTTATCTTCTTTGAAACATTTGAATTAACTTTGCGCCACACGTTTGTTGACAGTTCGTGGGCCTTCCACATTATTAATCTCTATTGCCGCTATTCTTGTACTCAGTCCTTTTTTCCCGCAGATAACATAAACTGGCTCTAATTGCAATTTTTTCACTACTCATTGTGAAGGCTGTAAAATAAAATATTTGTTATATATGAAAAATAAAATATTTGTTACACGCAAATTAGCTAGTTTAGAAAATCTCTATAAGAGATGAAAGCTGTACTTATACTGAGAAGTAATGTTTATCGCCATTTAAACATGGTTATTCTGTAGGAACTGACATTACTGCCATTTTAACCCCAGGAGAAGGCCCCCTCCAACTAGTTATTCGATGCAATTTGTGCTTGATATATATTGCAAGTAGGGGAGTGAAATCCTACCATCTTCCAGTCACGAGACTACCGAGGATAACTACAAAGAGGTCGAAAGCGTGTGGTCTGGTGATCCCGTGGCTTGAAGATGGCAATATATTGCTTGCAATATATATCGAGTGCAGATTGCATCGAATAACCAGCTGGAAGAGGCGTCCTGCTAGGATTAAAATGACAGTAATATTGGTTCCTACAGAACAGCCTTGTTTAAGTGACGATAAGCATTACATCAAAATATTATGAGCAAAACTAACTATGGATCGTTTTATGCCAAATTGCTGGGATGAACAGAAGAGAGTGAGAAAAGGTCAATGTCCATAAATTTACTATTTTCATTCAAGAACTTCAACTCATAAAATAAATATCAGGGAAATAGTTCTTGAAATAACAGAGGAATATTAATAAACTTTTGTATTAATTATGCATGATCAGAAAAATTACTTTGAGGTAACAAAAGATTCGCTCTTATCATGGATATCGATGGATATAAATTAGAGTGGATAGTTAGAATAGTAGTTGATTATAGATGATACACAGATTAGAGAGTCGAGGAAGAAGAGTTGATTGTAACAATAAGAAAAGCATCAAAAGGTACGAAACAGCATGATTACATATGATGTGAAGATAGTAGAAGTGAAAGAATGAATAAAAATTCTTTTCCTCAATACAATCGGATGAGTTGAGAAAAATTAGGTGCACCATCCTGAGTCTGACAATAATTATCCACGATGGTGAAATGTTTGGTTCCTTCTACAGAATGAAGAACTGCTATAGATTAAAATAGTTTGTACTATGAAGATAAAATGGAATCAGATGCGTGCAACTAGAATTAATCTGTATGTATCCGAGCGATTCATACAGTCTAGATAACTGTTTTACTATACTCTGTTAAGGTTCATTCATATGTTAACAATACAGTTGAGCTGAAGTTCTCTAGTGAATGGAAACATCTGTTCTTCAGAGAAGAATGTATTAGTTCGATATTTCTTTACGAAAACTTTATTTTTAAGAACGAATAGTCATTCAATTCCATTTCTTTGTGATTATATTTCCACAATAAGAGAAGACATATTCAAGACCAATGATTAAATAAAAATAGAACGATAGAAACACATTGTATATTATGATGCTGTTCTGTGCATGACGGTGGGTAAGTATAGGAGACTAAGGTGAGATATCCTAAAAACAATAATGTCATTTATCGTAGATACAAAAATGTTTAGGAACATTTGATTTTAAAACACAATCTCATCAGAATTGACTAATTTGACTGGTTCTGACTAAGGGAGTCAAAATCATTGCCAAAAATGGAGAGACTAGTGGGTTGTAGAGAGCTAATTAATAGTTTGACTAATAATTATGGATATGTTTGATTTTCGTTATTTGTTCTGCATAAACAAATACTACGATTGATAAATCAAGAATAAGATAACAGAAGATTATGTCCAGCTACGACACATTTGTATCCTGTCCAAATTAAAGTAAGTCTCTCGCCGTCTTCACAGCATAAAAAACTAAAATTCGAGTTCGTAACACTGAGTTTTAAGAAGCTAAGCCTTTATCTATGAAGTTTAAGCCTGGCTTAAAACGAAATATTTAGCAGGTATCAGTGTGTTTCTTACTTTCGTCATTTTTCTTTTACAGTTCTTTCATGAACGGAGAGCGTTTAAGCTCCTGGTGAACTACATCTGCAATATTTGCTCTTAACTCTCTTACTTGTCATAATCTATGTTCTACAAAAAATAGATTTTTCAGATTTGTAACTTTCAGTGCAAGACAGAAAGTAAATAAATTAATTAAAAACTTTAGACATTCAGCATGAGATATTTCCGTTCACTTTCTATATTCATATACCTTTGATATATAAATTTCTATCGAAGCTAAATTAAATGAAGAATATTTTTCATAATGATATTATAATACACACACACATCTCTCTCTCCCGCTCTCACACATATACATTCACGCACATTTTTCATACACTCACACATATAAATTACATCATATACATGCATGTGAGAAGGTAGAAAATATATACGCATACATATATGCATACATACGTGCATGCATACATACATGTACATATATATATATAGGTATATGCATACATATATACATATATACATATATACATATGTGTATGCATATATATATATATATATATATATATATATATATATATATATATA
>NC_068990.1:65602976-65605645 GCF_001194135.2 Octopus bimaculoides | reverse complement strand
GTGTGTGTGTGTGTGTGTGTGTGTGTGTGTGTGTGTGTGTGTGTGTGTGTGTGTGTGATTTTAATTAGTGACAAACAATACATGCATCATGCATGTTCATTTACTGTTCTGTGTTTCTATAGTATTTGAAAATTATATATATAAACACATTATAGAGAAATACATAAATAAATAGATAAACATTCTTATATATGCAAATACACGTGTGTGTGTGCGTGTATGTGTGTGTATTTGTGTGTGTCTTTGTCTATCTGTGTGTGTCTGTCTTTGTATTTGTGCGTGTGTGTGTGTATGTATGTGTGTGTGCGTGTGCGTGTGCCTCTATATATGTATCTATGTATGCATACACTTTAAATGTGTACGGTGAAACAGTGTGTCAACATTAGTTATAGTCGTACAAATTAAGTTATTCATACTCTGTTGTATGCTATTGAGTACTTTTGTTTGGTTCGTTATTACTAGCTTAATATACATTTGTGTGGTGTATGCGCGGGAGTGCATATTTGTGTGTGTGTGTGTGTGCTCGTGTGTGTGTGTGCTCGTGTGTGTGTGCTCATGTGTGTTTTAGTGTCTGTGTCTGTGCTTATGTACAACGATATAAAATATGATTCAGTGATATATACTTCACAAGATATAAGTTCAGTGATACGCTTTTAGAGATATATATTCCTTAGAGATGTAGTTCAGCGATGTATACTGCGATATACACTTCACAGAGTTATGATTTACTGATATGCGGAACGATACAAGAAAAGAAACAAAATGCGGTCGTTATTACAGCATGAATCTACGGATCGATATCTGATTCCATGAAGTGTCTGGTGATCAGCTAGAATGGCTTTTGTGTAACACTAATTTTTATAAATATTTAAGCAACGTTGACCAGTCACAAGCTTTCAGTAAAGTACCCCAGTGACTCACACTAACTATACAACCAAACCACCGAGCGCTTGACCCATGAAAGTGTTTATAAATACCCTGTAAGTTTATACGTTCCTCCCTTTGGATGATATTGTAGTAAATGAATTAAGCTCGGCTTTCTGTAACGGAACTAAGTTGTTATTGCTGCTGCAATTGCAGATTCTTTATTGCTGTTGCATTTGTTGTTGTTGATATTGTCTGATTATGTTCAGTTTATTCGTTTCTTCATATTATATTTTTTCTTTCCGTTTTTCCTCGCAACGAAACTCCAATGTTTTGACGTGAGTTCAGAAAGAGAGCTAATAAATTATATTAAGGTGTTCACCTCTTGACTTTACTCATTGATCTAATTGTTGGCACCCGCTCTGTAAAAATTTCTTTTGCTGTGCAGATATCTTCTTGTGATATATGTGCTAACCGACATTCTTCTTTGATGATGTATAAATATCTCATGCAAAAATATATTCATTACGTAATGACTCGTCGACAACGATTTGTTTATTCGAAAAGAATGATGTCTTTGATATGTGCAGTCTCTTTTAATATAGAAGAGAATTCCAGAGATTATCAGAAAACATTTTCTTCTATACGTTTTTCTACTTCAACCAACTGATTTGTACGAAGTCTGTTAACTTACTGTTATTACAAACGATATCATTTCTATGTGATCAAAACTACGGGAAACAATGAACCATTAGAAACGGTATACTACTGGATTAAATTCATTGTTTTACTTAGACTTGTTGCCTTAAAGTTGCCTGTTCAAATCTTTCCAGAAATTGCTATTACATAAGAACATGGGTCAGCGTGTATGTGTGTGAGCGTATGTGTGTGTGTGAAAGAGAGAGAGAGAGGGGCCACTCATGAGTGCTACTGATAACATGCAACCTGTTGCATGGTCCGACCATTAAACTACCCTCCGTAGTGAGTAGGATGGTTTGTAGACATCCTGCAGGCTGAAAAGCAACATTCGTTAAAGGGTGCATTAATTCAGGAGAGTCATCGGCCACCCATTTACGTGATAAGTATGTATACATGTGTGTGTGTGTGTGTGTGTGTGTGTGTGTGTGTGTGTGTGTGTGTGTGCGTGTGTGTGTGTGTGCGTGTGTGCGTGTACACGCGCGTGTGTCTCTGTCTCTGTCTGTGTCTGTGCATGCGCGTTCGCACGCGTGTTTAAACCATAAAAAGTCAGGAGGTATGAGAGATGAATATATTTAAAATTACCACTTAACATCCTTAAGGTTACAGCCGTTTCGCAGTCTTCTTCATGTAGTAATAATTTCAGTGTTGGAATAAAATTGCTTTTTGTTTCCATAAATATGCATGCTGTGCATTAACCAATGGAATTGTATATTCACAAATCAGTGAATGTAAAGAAAGATAACTCATGAAATCAGAAGAAGATCATGGTTACAGAAACTATTCAACTTTGAGAACACCTAAAAACTTTACTCTATATACAATGCATGAAACCCCCAAAGTAGCTTTGATCTCGTCACTAGAAATTAAAATATGTTGTTCCATATCAATTAAGGTGCTAGATACAAGTTCATGGAGTTGGCCATCCTCATGTTATCAAAAATCACAGGAATGCACAAAAAGAGGATGTAAAGTAAATATATGTAAAAAAAAATAAATAGCTTTAAAAATTATATAAATTCATATAAAGAAAATGAAATTATATATAAACACACACATACATGCATTCATACATACATACATACATACATACATACATACATACATAT
>NC_068990.1:65600839-65602249 GCF_001194135.2 Octopus bimaculoides | reverse complement strand
CCAGCTTCCGCGGTAGTGACTCAAGAGTCAATACGTACAGAAGCGACGAAAGGGGACATTCTTGACAAACCGAACGCGTGATGTTAAATAGTCTGGACAGATGACCATTTATACGAACTACCGAGCGGATGCCGCTCTATAAGGCAGCGATCCAACCGCGGAAGGCGGGACCGAAACCAGCCGCTCTAAGGACAGCCTCCAAGTAGCGATGGTCTACCCTTTCAAAGGTTTTGAAAGATCCAAATTGATCAGCGCCCCACCCATGCCACGTTCCTTAACTACCTGTCTATGATATAGCGCATCAGATGGAAGTTGTCATGGATACTCCTACTCAGCACGGCGCACGTTTGCGCCTTGTCGACCAGTTTGTATATGTGTATAGATAGATAGATAGATAGATAGATAGAAGCTGTAACAACAGTTATCTGACACAGAACTAATATCCGTCATACATAAATACGCTGTTTAGTTTCTAATCTGAAAAGTATTTCACTTCCTTCATTTCATTAATGCCGTTAAATGTTTCACAATTTTATTTCTCTTCCTATATACAAAATATATGGACCCTTGTGTATGTAATAAATTGATAATATTATGGATTGAATGTAATTAATTTTTAGCTTTTTCAGGTTCCAGTGAACACCCGAATAAACGATTGTCTTCATGCTTATATTTATATGTAAGAAATAAACAAAGTAACTGATTTACACGATTGTTCTTTAAGACATTTTTCACTAAGTGGAATGTGTTTTCCGTTGTTACTATAGATGTACGTAAGGCACAACTCATACACACCCATTTGTTTCTGCTAGATCTTTGCCTCGTAAAACAGTGATGTTTCTTGATATAATATTATTGATTAAAGAAAGGAGTAAATACAATTTGTTCAGGCGAATAGAATATCGAAATACATGAAGTATAGTTTATCAGTTTACAGCATCATATTTCATGTTGGGATCGACAGTTTGCCAACATGAACATTTCGACTGTATAGAAACAGCGAAGAGACGTCGATTGATCAAATACAGATAGTAAATTTTAACTGGTTTGAAATGGCCGCCATGTTGGCCACACAGGAATTATGTATTGAAATGACGATTGACTAGACATTTGCATTTCAATATCGAATAGAAGAACACAGTAAATCTAGACAGGACAAACTTTCACAGTTGATTTTCAATTACTCTTGCACGTTTCATCTGTAAGCAATAAACTAGAGGAGGATGGACTACGTCGGACTATTGCTTACGGCGGAAATCATCCCCGACAAACACTACACAGAGACGAAGTCCTCGGCTGTAATACAACATCCCAATAATACTTACAGGACATTTCCGTTTTCATTTCGTTTTATTGACTTCCGGATGTATATGTATATATATATATATATATATATATATATATATATAT
>NC_068990.1:65598605-65600482 GCF_001194135.2 Octopus bimaculoides | reverse complement strand
CTTCAGTGATTAAAGGGGCTGCTTCTTTACATCTTTTTGTATATTATTAACACAAGATGGAGAAGAAGTAGAAGAAGAAGAAGAAGAAGAAGAAGAAGAAGAAGAAGAAGAAGAAGAAGAAGAAGAAGAAGAAGAAGAAAAAGAAGAAGAAGAAGAAGAAGAAGAAGAAGAAGAGTATTTCCATATGAACATGACGACGACGACAACAACAATAACAATAACAATAATAATAATAATAATAATAATAATAATAATAATAATAATAATAATAATAATAATAATGGTAATGCTGCTGATGATGATGACGTAGACTATGATGATGATAGATTTAAAATGATAAAATAATAGTAGCAATATTTTCTTTAGGTTTTATTCTATCGGCAAATAAATTTCTCTTCCAATAAAATATAATATATAATCAGATACTGAACCTAGTTGACTCACCATTTCGAAAGCTTAGGATAACTTCTCAAAGTAACAACAACAGCAAGAACAACAACAAAGACGACGATAGCGAAAACATATTAATTCTTTCTGCTATAAACGTAAGGCGTGTAATTTTGTCAGGGATCCAACGATTCTGCCAGCTCACCGTCTTAATAATAATAACCCCTTACCATCCAAGATTTCTCTGAACGCCAAGGGCAAATGAGCTGTCCAATTCCTATTCTCCAATTCACCGTTCTATACTTAGAGTAGTACCATTCACTCTTGCCACATCCGCAACCTTTACCCACCGTTCAATAAATTCACTTCTCTACCCTCACTTTCCTTTTCAAATGAAACATGAAAAAGGAGATGAGGGTTGTATCAAAGAGGAATGTCTCTTCCTCATATCTTTCAATCTCGTCCATCAGACAACCTCTTTTGCCACAGCCACTTGGCAGAGGATAACTACCTTCTTTGCCTCATTAAAGGAAGGCGGCGGAGAAATCATCACAATAAACGCAGTCGACCGACGCATCTGTCCAACACGCGACAGCAGCTATTCAGCATACTTCCACAAATCAGCAATGATCGGACACTGAACGAGTACGTGTGGAACGGTTCTGTCACCCTGCGCGAACCTCGGAAAAGCCCGTGTGATAGCACATTTGTGCCTGTAGAGTTTATCTCAAAATGATAGCACCTCTTGGTAACACTGCCAACGACTTGTGGAAATTTTCCTTCGTAGCACCCGACGAAAAAACCCTCCGGAACAGACTAGCCAGTTTTTCGTCAACGTCGAGACTCGTCATATGTATCTGCCACTAATCCTCTATATATTGTTCAAGTGCAACATCCACTGATCAGATTGCCTGACTGGTAAAAGGGTTATGAGTTCCTGACGACAATCTAGGTGCCGGACGATCAGTCTCAGTCTTTCCTTGACCCAGAACTGCAGCTCCTCCAAGGAGACAAGCAACGGAAAGACGTGTTATGTAAACAGTGCCAATACACGTTCACTGTCAAGAAATCATTGGAAATGACGCATCTTCAGCTTCTTGGGTATGCTGTGGCTGCTTCACAAGCCATGGCTGAGCCGCCACGTGGAAGGTGCTGACAACAGACTGACTGCCTGATCACTGGAACAGGTCCCTGAATAATAATAATAATAATAATAATAATAATAATAATAATAATAATAATAATAATGATGATGATGATGATGATGATGATGACGCTGACGACGACGACGGCGATGATGATGATGATGATGATGATGATGATGATGATGATGATGATGATGATGATGATGATAACAATTATGCCCGGATGTAGTGCCAGGCAGTGACTCTCATGGCTTCTGATCTTAATTGATTGGAAGTGTTATCATGTACATTGTTTTGTCTTGGTATAATAAGATGGACTACAGCAAATATTCTGCTCAATACCAC
>NC_068990.1:65589537-65597069 GCF_001194135.2 Octopus bimaculoides | reverse complement strand
ACACACACACACACACACATATAATTTATTATAAATGGGTATATGTATGCATATATTCGATTTATATTGTATATATTGTCTATACGTATATATTATTCTTATGCAAATATGTTTGTGTGCATATATACGTACATTTACATACATAAATACATATATGCATACATACATATATGCATGCATACACATGCTTATATATACACTCATACATATATATATACATATAAATACACGTAGATATATACATATACATACACATGTATATACACATACCTATATATACTTAAACGTCTGCATGTGTGAGTATATGTATACATATATACATATAAATGTATACATACATACATCATATATACATACATACATACATACATTTATACATACATACATACATACATACATACATACATACATATATACATACATACAAGATGGCGCTGTTAAAATCAGACGTGCAGGCGTAGAGGGCCGTTTTAACTATATTTTTGAACGTTGCCTTCTACATTTATGCCGACACCTCCAACCTAAATTAGTAACTGGTTTATGTCTCCCATTAAAAATAAGAGAATCCTTTTTCCCTACAAATTTAGCTTTATTCAAACCGGGTTTTAAAAATATATCTTATACAACGTGGAATTTCACTGACACGATTATGGCTGAAACTAACAATACCACTAACGACGGAAACAGCACTACAGCACCAGTGAGCTACCTAAGAAGACGTAAGTGCTTCGCTCGTTTACTTGGACTCCGCATCTAAACCAAGATCAACTTCGATGCTATGAAAAAGCCCTTGGAGACCGTTCTATCGGACATATGATGCGGTTAAAAAGATATTGGGACGAATCTCATCCCAACTTAAACACATTTACTGCGTAGCAACTTAACAACAAGCATCATTTTTTAAGAGAATAATGACTTGCTCACGTGATGCAAATCGATCTTCTGAAAACACTGAGAACTAGCCAAAACTTACCAAAAGAGAGATTGAACATGATGTAAAAAAAAAACACCGCGTTCACTAAATTCTTATGTCTCTCCAAATGTATCTGAGTCAACGGAGATAACTATAGAATATATTCCAATATACAATGCCATTCGGAAAAAAAAACACGGTCCTGGAATACATATAGAGAATCCCACTGTTATTATATATGTTTATATATATATATATATATATATATATATATATATATATATATATATACTGTTGTGTCTAGGGAGAGTCATTCTCTTTTAGTGCCTTATAATTTAGCACAGTCACCGGTAAAATTTCCATTTATTTATTTTTTATTTTTCTAAAATGTTCGTTGCTTCTTGCAACCTTTTCAATAGTTTTGACTCTGTCCGTTATTCACACTACGTTCCTTTCTCTTTGTTTGTGCGCATGTGTGTGTTAGTGTGTGTGTGTGTATGTGCCTACACATGTATGTATGTATGTATGTATGTGTGTATACATGTGTGTATACATGTGTGTAAAAAAATGCTTTTATTTCTCAAATGAAGATTCATGAAATACTTTTCGTTTTTGAAAAACAAATGTCTAAAGTTCCGTTATCTTTTCATTTTCTTAACGACGACAGGTAAGTAAACAACGATAAAACACTGTTCCTACGGTAACGCACAGTTGCAACTTCCGTTGTGTCGGAAATTTAGGCTTCTGGTTTGCTAAAATTATGCATTTTTAAATACTCATGACTTTTTTAATAATTAATTTCTAGAAAAAAATGAATGTAGTTTTCGTCAAAAGCATGCAAAACAATATCAGTGTAGAAAATTCGAAAAAGTTTGGCGAAAATTTGAAATAAGTGGTGGGAAGAATTATTTAAAAATCCGAAGGGACAACTGTTTAACAAAGAATATAGTTTTCAAAGTTGTTCTCTACTGAGACTAAATCATTAGTACGACTTATGTGGCCATTACACCATTTCAAAATCAAAGGATTCACAAAATGTAGCGTTTCGATACAATTTGAATATTTCCTGCTTTTCATAAACTTGTAACATTCTTATACTATTCAAAATGACCCTGAATTTTCCATGGATATTGCAAAAATAATAATAATAACAATACGAGGAAATGCGCAAATACTATCTAGTATATTAAAATATGTACGGTAAAATACATATATATGTATTTTATCTAGGACATTAGAGAATATACCGGCATTATCTTGGGGTAAAATTATCTGGAGACCTCCGACACGATGAGAGCCATGTTTTTATCATATTCCATGCGAGTTACTTATTACATTATAGAACACTGCCTATACTTTCTGTCACCACAAGTTATATAAACATTTAATTATGTGGGTGACGAGGGCTAATATAGTTAATGCGTTGAGCCAAGAAAATGTTTAATTAATTAGAAATTACACACTTAACGAAGAGCAAAATCAATACTTTTGATTATTAATTCTTGTCAACAAAACAGACACAACTTCATTTTTACCTCATTTATAATATAACTATATCCACAAGTGTAAACCAAAGGACATACATCACCAGTGTGCGTTAAATAACGATGAAATTACATGGACTTCGTGTGATATGAGCGGAGGACAAATATTAGTTGATACTAATAAAGCATTTGTGTTACTTATATCGAAAGGATGCGATTGATAGTTCGAAGTCTTGATGGACAGCGGTGATTGTTTCCTCTGTTTTGTATTAGTGCTTCTAAATGCCTTGTGTTATTTATATTTAAATTCTGGAAGTCGATGATGGTGTGTGTGTGTGTGTGTGTGTGTGTGTGTGTGTGTACATATATGTACAAGAGAGAGAAAAAGAGACTCAAGTTTCAGCATGAATCTCGAGTGGAACTCAGACTAAATAAACGAAATATGTGTCTGTGGACATATGTATACAGGGAGTTGGACAAAAGAATAGAAACACCTTAAAATTACAAACAAATTTATTTCAATATGGGGTAGGACTGCCTTTAGCAGTAATTACAGCTTGAATTCTACGAGGTATGGACTCGTACAAAGTTTAAATTGTTTCCAAAGGTATTTTTGTCCATTCTTCAGCTAAAACAGTTTCCACTTATTGTAGTGATGATGGTGGAAGATATCGACTCATTGTTTTTCTAAAATGCATCATAAATGTTCAATAATATTGAGATCTGGGGACTGTGGTGGCCAGATAAGATGTTCAACTTCACAAGAATGTTCCTCGTGCCGTTCAGTAACAATTTTAGCTGTATGAATTGGTGCATTATCATCCTGAAAGATTGCGTTTCCCTCCGGAAACAGTTCCGCAATGAATTTGATCAGATAAAATGATTAAATAGTTTTGACTTTTAATTCTGTCATGAAGGGAAACCATTGGGCCGGCGGATTTCCAAGATATAGCCCCCACCACCACCACCACAGATCATCACTGATCCTCATCCATGTTTAACAGTAGGAAGAAGGCAATCTGGGTCAAATGCTTCTTTTGACTGTCTCCACACGTATACTCGGCCGGTGGTCGGAAATAAGGTAAAGGATGACACGACCGAGAAAATGACAGTCTTACACTACTCAAAGGTTGTCATTACTTTCGAGACTACTTCTTGATACGCCAAACATTTCGGCTGTTTTCTTTACGCTAGCGCCAGCCATACGAGCACCAACAATTTGACCTCTTTGAAAGTCCGATATATCTGTCATTTTAATGAATTTTAATTATCTTTTTCTGATGATATCTGAAAGGAAACAGCAATTTTAGCAAAATATTTTAAACAACACTAATGATAAATCAAGAAACATAAAAATAAACAATCTTTTGACGGTTTTATAGATATTTCAAAATTATGATGCTATTATGCTAGGTTTTTCCATTATTTTGTCCAACCCCGTGTATATATATATATATACATACACACACAAATAAATGTAAATTTATGTACATACATACATACTTATATACGTACATACATACATACATACATACATACATACATACATACATACATACATATATTTACAGGCAAATATGTGCGTCTGTTTTTGCATGCGTGTGTATGCATTTTTATACACTCATATACGTATTTTAACGTCCCTGTTTGCTATTCTATACCTTACTTCTCCAAAATCAGTCATATTAGTCAGTCACAGCTTCTCTGAAAAGAAGCTTAACAAACCTAGCCAATAATACCTGCTTATTACTAAGCTGTCTCATAAAGCCACAACGACACCAACAACAACAAGAACACTAACGATTACTTTCTAAGCAAGACACACGCGTACGCTGCCGCTATCGGACATATATTCATAACAATATCAGATTAAATCTTTGTCCCAAATTCTATCAGTGTCTGTTCCTGGCATCATGTTTTGGTGTCTTCCTAGCATCTTTTTGTAAAACTTTAGAAGTATTCCAATTTTTTATGAAGCTCCTACACCACCAGGCTCTTTCACTTACACGTGTATGTAGATGCACTCGTGCTCTCAGACACAGACATTCACACTTGCACGCCTACACCTACTCGCACGTATATACATACATACATACATACATACATACATACATACGTGTGTGTGTATGTGTGAGTATTCTGGCCGCTTTACACGCGATCATTCATGCCTGATTGGTGGAAATTAAGAAAACCAACTCAGAGAATGTACACACGCATACATACACACAAACGCATTACCATTATATCCCCTTACATGTATGTGTGTGTATTCGTGTGTATATTTTTGCGTGTGTTTGTGCATGCGTGTGTGTGTGTGTTTGTGTATGTATGTATGTGTGTGCGCGCGCGTGTGTGTAGCGTTGCTACAGATCAAGTCGTCCTCTGCACTTCCCTTGAACCTGTTGTGCTGTTAAGATCATACCTCGATTTCGCCGAAACCCTCATGGTAATTCAGGAAGAATGTCTGGTGCAACATGGTCCAGTGGCCGATTGAGAAGTATCGTTCCAAAGAGTTTGACCACAGCTGGCTACAGGGCGATTTTACGTTAGTTATTACATGTTTTTCCTTCCGTTCTAATACAAAGAAGCGAAAATGGCATTTCTCCATTGTTGCGGAGCTTCGCCTCTCATCCACACTGCTTGAAATACGGTAGATTTTAGCCCCGGTATCTCCTCACCACTTTCTGAACCAGTTCTGCAACAATGCCATCATTCCCATGGCTTTCCCGGTATTCATCAATTTTATAGTCGTTATTTCATTATTAGCGGGTGGACCATCAAGCGGGTGGATCATCAAGCTGGTGGATCACAGGTGCCTATGCAAGCCCTTCAGTTAGAGCAGGACTTGCTACAGACTCACCGTTCAAGACATCGCTAAAATGCTACTGCTGCCTGATCTTCATTTCGTCTTACTTATGCAGCAGCGCATTACCAGTCGTTGCACACAGCTGATGGTACAAATGTTTTGAATCTCGTTTGTCAGCAGATTTGCGTTTCGCGACTTTTTCTCACCACCATGCGTCCTTTACAGCCCGCAACTTTCACTGGATTTTAGCCTCGTACTCTTTAAAGTATTTCTCTAGCTTATCTCATTCACGTTCCGACACAGAATAAGAGAGCAGCCTGTCAAGTACCACTTTTTTTTCTTCCAACAATTTTGTGACATCTTTGTTTGTTAAAACCGGTCCTGGTGTTTTCTTTCAATAAATCACAGAGAATTAAAAGAAGCAGCTTCATAGAACTGTTTACTAAATCTTACACATTGATCACCGTTGTAATTTAGACCGATCTCTTGAAATGTTATTTGGCATATAACATGAATCTGCTTATGTGCTTTCGTACCGCCACACCTTAGCTTTTTACGGACAGTGAGAGCCAGTCAGGCACGCAAAAGCCCATGGTCCGTCCAAGATTTAGATCCCCCACATGTACTGGACAGATTTTACATCTAATAAGAAGTCTTTCCTACGGGTAATCTCTTTCGCTTGGGTATTATCTCAAAGTGTTCGAACTACTTTATTTTTCTCATGCTGGTTCTATGGAACTCTATTACTTTTGGTACCAGTACATCGAATATTTCACAGAATTCTTCCGTGGGAATTTTTTCCTGATCTTGGGTATGCCACTACTTTAGTTGGTTTATATGTCTCTTATATTCACCGTATGACCCTTTAAGTAGAACTGTTCTGTTAACATTGCCATCTTCCCAGCCTTCTTTACCGTTTCTATAGGTTTTGAAATGCATTTTATCACCTATCTTAACGTATTTCATTGGCTCTTTCGTATTTCCTTAACGTCTTTTTTTTCTCTGGTAATAGCTTGTCCAAAATGAATTTTATTCTTCTGTGAACATCAATTCTGCGGGAGACTTCCCTGAATTTGTACTTGGATTGAGGATCACTCGGTATATTCTTAAGAAATCTGTCAGTGCTTTGTCGTTACCGAATACATTCCTCGCTTTTCTTAACGCTCTCTTAAAGGTGTCCACATATCTTTCTACCTGCTCGTTTTACCTCGTGTTGTAGGGTGGAGTGAAAATATGCTTTATCACATGCCTCTTAGAGAAGTTCTTGAATTCATACCTAGAGAACTACGTTCTGTTGTCTGAAAACGTCGATATGACGAGTATCAAGTCCATGTTTATGAAACACCAACGCAGATGAGTGGCGACGGAGTTAATCAATTACTATTTTCTAATAAATGTAAACTCTAATTCATGGATTCATTGCCTTTTGCTTTCGTTTGTACACATGGACACTGACACATACGGTACATGAAGCATATATCTGTGATCTTTCAGACAATATTGTGTATAAAAGGGGTATAGCGGAAGTTGTTACGTCTTTAGGGCATCTGTAAAATCGGTTCATGTTATTCAAACCTGGTCACATGATAGGGCTTGTAGATTTACGGGCTTCCGTCCTTGTAAGAGATAATTCACTCCTAGGTAAATTACTCAGCTTCGTAGTTGGTTGGAACTGGCAAAGCTGATTATTTTATTTTTATGCATTTCGACCTCATTGTTTCTGGAAATTCTTAAAGAAGGTCTTTCTCTTGTGGCAGTAATTGGACAATACTTCTACTCTCCCATTAAGAGATATAGCCGACCGCTTCAGAATTTTGAATGTTTCAACTAGGCAAGCTGAGTAGCTGCGGGACCCGCTAAAGTACTCGTAAAACTATTATCAATGTTCTATGTTTCAGAGAAGCATCCCAGTGCCTGGCACCTGAGTGTCGAACCAAATTGTGACAGAGTTATAGAACGTCTACTGTTCCTTGACCTATATGAGCGGGAATGTTGCAGAAATAAAACTAGTTACTCTAAAGGATGTCATAAATCATTATTTTAGACAGGCAGACAGACAGACAGACAGACAGACAGATAGACAGACTGGCCGATAGCTTGGTAGAATGATATATAGAAGTACACACAAACACATACGTACGCATATGTATACATATGTGTATTTCCGTACGTACACACACACACACATATATATATATATGTGATGGCCATCCATTCGTGACCAAGGAAGACCATTGCCGACCTTCAGGAACATTGTGCGCTCTAGGACTAACTTATATTTTGCATTTGCGGCTCCGTTGGTGGCTAATGAGCCCTGCTCTTGATAAGC
>NC_068990.1:65587877-65589311 GCF_001194135.2 Octopus bimaculoides | reverse complement strand
ATATATGTATGTATGTATGTATGTATAAGTCTGTTTTAATTCCTATTCTGCAACTTCTCCGTTCGCCTCGAGAAATGGTCAGTTCCATTTCTTCGTTCTTGCTTCGTTTAGTTTTCCTTTTCGCTTTCATTACAGCAGAGCTTTTTAGCAGCGAGGCTCAATTTGGTCTCATAGAAACCAGCATAATGTAATTATGGCCTGTACAATGTAGGTTGATTGCATTTAGGTTGGAAAGCCAATAAGATTATAGTAGGTAATATCAGATGGTTAATAAACAACTTCCCTTGGGTTTACGTCTATTCATCTGTCGAGGGTGTGAGTGTATGTACCAATGTGTATGTGCATGTGTGTGTATGTCTGCGTATGTGTGTGTGAGTGTGCGTGCGCATGTTTGTGTTTGTATGCCTTAATGATCTGTATGTGTGCGTGTGTACGTGCATGTGTACCAATGAATGCATGTGTGAATATGTGTATGTTTTTGTATATTAACGTGTGGGTGGGTGTGGGTGACAGCGGAATTCAGTTGTATTTTTGCTCTTGTTTTTTGATAGTGATGATGATGATAATGATAGTGATTCTGGTAGTTGTGGTGGTGGTTGTGGTGGTGGTAGTAGTGGTGGCAGTAGTGGTGATGATGATGACGATGATGACGATGATTGTAATGATGATGACGATGGCAGAGCGACAGCGATGATGATGATGATGATGATGATGATGCATTTATTATTTTGTCACGTACGAATAACGTGATGTCCCATTTCGTAAGAAAGAAATCTATTACAAATTTATCAAATAATGATTTAAAAAATATTCTTTATTTGTATTATCATATTGTTGTTAATATTATTATTATTATTATCATCATCATCATTATTATTATTATTATTATTATTATTATTATTATTATTATTATTATTATTATTATTATTATTATTATTATTATTATTATTATTATTATTATTATTATTATTATTATTAAGGCGACGAACTGGCAGAATCGTTAGCATGTCGGGCAAAATGTTTAGCGGCTTTTCGTCCGTCTTTACGTTCTGAGTTCAAATTCCGCCGTTGTCGACTTCGCATTTCATCCTTTCGGGGTCCATAAAATAAGTACCAGTGGAGTACTGAGGTCGATGTAATCGACTAGTCCCCTCTATCCAAATTTCAGGCCTCCTTGTGCCTTTAGTAGATAGGATTATTATTATTATTATTATTATTATTATTATTAAGACGAAGAGTGCGATTTTAGATGTTTTATTTTTTGAACAACATTTCGACAGAACGTCTGTCTTTCTCAAGTTCAAACCAAAAGGTGATTGAAAATTCAAAATTTCAGAAACCAAACGTAAACTATGAACGTGAGTAACCAGCGTCCATACGGTATGGACGCTGATTACTCACGTTCATAGTTTACGTTTGGTTTCTGAAATTTTG
>NC_068990.1:65575888-65587867 GCF_001194135.2 Octopus bimaculoides | reverse complement strand
TGTTCAAAAAATAAAACATCTAAAATCGCACTCTTCGTCTTGACTATTTACCTTCGTGAAGAGTTATGTCAATCCTTTTTTAAAAATATTATTATTATTATTATTATTATTATTATTCCTTCGTAACACAGAGTGAGTAAAAATGCACCGGAGTCTTTAGTCATCTGTCAAGTCACAACAAGTACCTCAGACAGATAATACTTTCCTTATGATGTGCGCTGTGCCCCATAAGGCTGCTTTTTGCAAGACATCAATCTTGCATGGGATTTCCAGTTGCCTTAAGAAGTCTTGAAGTTTCAATGGGATTGAGTCTAATGCTCCGATCACCACTGGTATCACTTTTACATTACCATCTCGCATTCCATACAGTCTTGCCATTTCCACTTTCAATTCGAAGTACTTGGTGATTTTTTCAATCTCTTTACTCACAACATTCACATCATTTGGTATGGCTACATCAATGACCTGACTGTATTTGTCTCTCTTATTCAATATGACAATATCCGGCCGACGGTGTTTGATTACACGATCCATCTGAAAATCATAGTCCCAGAGTATCGTTACTTTTCCATCCTCCTGCATAACTTTACTTGGTACATGCTCATACCAGTTCTTTGTTACTTCATATTGGTACTTACGGCATAGGAGCCAATGAAGATACACACACACTTTATCGTAGCGATAAAGTGCAAGGCTCTCTCATCCACTTACCAAGTGGGTCACATTTTCCATTCTTTCCACAGAGTCTGCATTTCTGTGTGTCAGAAGTTTTATAGATGTTATACTTCACTGAATTGGTAGCGAGAGCCTGGTCTTGTGCAGCAATGATCAGGCTTTCGGTGGAACGCTTCAAATCACCTCGCTCAAGCCATGCCCATGATGCTGTATTATCCTCAACGTCTATGTGTATTCCTTTCAAATTGTCCATGCATTCTCATTTCAAGGTCTTCTTTTCTGTTTGCCTGAGCTTGACTCTTACAAAAGTTGCTTTAGCACACTTATCAAGTCCAAAGTCCATCCCAATGTCATTGCTGAATTCTTTAACAGATTTTAGCAGCCCTACTAGCTCTTCGTCATTTCTCGTAAACAGCTTCAGATCGTCCATGTAAAACATATGGTTTATTGCCGTATTGTAAACTTTGAACCAATACCTGGTATTATTTAGTCCGTTTGAGAGTGGGATCAGTACCATGCAAAAGAGTAATGGGAAGATGGAGTCGCCTTGAAAGATGCCTCGTTTAGTGTTGATGTTGTTTGTTTGGCTCATCCCATTATTATGGTTTATAACATGACGTGTGTTCCACTTGGCCATGCTACCTTGTAAGAATTTGGAGATGACAGGAGAGATCTTATATATTTCAAGGGCCCCGAGTATCCAATTATGTGGGACTCTATCAAACGCTTTCCTGTAGTCTATCTATGCCATACTCAGGTTCTTTTTGCTCCGGTAATTCTCTACAATCATTTTACTTATGAGTAATTGATCTTTGTACCCATAAGTATTTCTTTTACACCAGGGGTCACCAAAGGGAGTCAAGGGGACTCTCTAGAGGTCGGTGAGCAATTATAGGGGGTTGATGATAGTCAAGGGGTCGAATGGGGGTCGGCGTGCGAGAGACCGGCTCACCCAGATGAACTGCTTGAAATACTTAGTCAGCGCCATGAAACTTGGGAAAACATGATAAATTTCCACTGCAGCGAGAAGTCGGCTGTTGCTAACTTTCGAGGTCTTATGTCGTAATCGGTATCGTAATCGAAGATTGAGAAGTGTAATTGAGGGGATGCGAACTGTTAAGTATGTGCTTATAGAAATTGCCTGAACCAGGAGGAACGAGATGATTTGAGACTGAAACTTATCAACATTCAGCCTGGTGTCAATGCCTTGATTCAGGATCACCATGCTCATACCTCACATTGATGTTGTCAATTTCAATAAAAGATATTCCAACAATATGGTGCATTCTTCACATTTTCTAACTGTGAAAACAATTTCATAAAAATTGAAAATTTAATACTGTATACTTGTACATGTTGTTTTGAATGTAAAAAGAGAGTCATCTTCAATAGAATTTCTTAATTTGTCTTACATGTATATTTTAGCTAACATTTTAATCGCCAGCATCAGTACCCGATACGCATTTAAGATATGGTACGGTAGGGTAAGGTATTAAGATATTTTAAATGAGGAGAGTGGTCGATGCAGAAAGAGAAGTAGCTAAAGGAGGTCGATGAGGAAGAAGAAGTGACTAACGAGATTCGATGTAGAAGGATAAGTGGCTAAAAAGGGTCGATGCGGAAGGAGAAGTGGCTAAAGGGGGTCGATAGTCGAAAAGGTTTGGTGACACCTGTTTTACAGTCTTTTTGAGATTGTGGAAGGATAGATCTTTGTTGAAGGAAAGCGTATATTCTATCAGTTAATATGGCTGTGAAGAGAAGATCTTGTAGGTGGTATTGAGACATGTTATTGGTCGGTAGTTCTTTGGATTTTTGTGTCTTCAGTTTTTGGTAGAAGGTATGCTGTTCCTTCAATCAGCCAGGCAAGTATTTGCTCTGGGTTATGGATGACATCAGTCAGAGATGCAGCTAAATTTTGGTGTAAATCTGTCAGATAATTTAGCCAGAAGTTAAGAAGAATTCGGTCCAGTCCTGGAGTTTTCCATGTGTGAGACTTCCTAAAAACACATCTTAGCTCTTCTGTTCCTATTGCCTTCCATTTCTGCTCTTCGGCTTCATCCAGTCTCACTTTCTCACGCTCTATCCAGTCAGCTTTAGCATTATATTCTTTTTTGTTGCTCCATATCTTCTTCCAGAACTCTTCCATTTCCTCAGTTTTAAGTGGCTCCTTTACTCTTATCTTTTACCAATTTCCCTATGAAGTATCTTTGCATCCGTCTTGAATATCTTGTTTTGTCGATAAAATTTGATTCTTTTGTCATACCTTCTAAGCCGTCGGGCTTTCAGTTGTATTCATTGTTTCAATTGTTCCTTGGTTGCAGGGAGGTTTATAAAATCTTTGATTTTACATTTTTGCTTGACTGTTCTAGCTCGTTTCGTCTTGACATTTACTCCTCTAGTAGCGTCAACCTTTTATTCTTAATGATATCTCTACCTACATTACTTAGTTTATTTGCATCTATATATCTGCGTACTTCATTGCCTACCAAGTTTCTCCATGAATTTATTTGGGTTTAGTTGGGCTGTATAGAAAGCTTTCAACACAACTCTATAATCTTCTATAATCCTCTCTAGTCCATTTTATGTGTTTTGCATTAGGTGATGCGTTTGGTGGTGTCACTACAAGCCTAAGGTCAGGGTTATCCTGGATCTGGTCACCTAATAGATCGTTTTTTAGAGAGTTTATTTCAGCAGCAGAATTTTCGACCCCAGTTTGGTTCCCCACTGAGTAATGCTGTCCTTGTCCCGAGTGATGACCGATCTGGTGTGAGTTTTGGTTTTTCATTAAGGCATTGACAGGGACAATAGAAGACGGGTCTGCTTGATCAGAGTTGACTTTTTGACCTGACACGACTTCTTTGTTCTGCGAATGGATATATTTATTATATCGTAGGCTGATAGATCGAAAATCGCCTCTATTTTTTTTTTTTTTTTTTTTTTTTTGGTGGCTGTTTCCCGGCATAACAGTTTGGTTATGTTTTAAACTGAGTGACTAATTTGCTCTTATTTTTTATTCGTTTCTAGGAATTCGCCTTGTTTTTGTTTGTGTTCGGTACGGCGTCGCTATGACACGTATTTTTTCTTTTATTTTCCGTGTGTGTATACATGTGCGTCGTGTAGGCATTATTTCTATAGCTTATGAATATTAACATCTGTACATGAATGCGTGGACAGTTGCATGTATAGGTAACTATTCAAATTACGTACTTACTATGTAAGTGGTGATTTTCCAGGTTTCCTGGTGCTGGATTCGGCTTCTCGCGTATGTTGCATAGAAATATTGTGCATTTAAGAAAGAAACTACCCTTTATATGACAAAAATCTTTCCGGTTTTTTAGTTCCCTTCCTTTTTAACAGAACTTTTCCCACAGTTGTATTGCGAAGTTTTCCTTCTATCGCACCGAAGTTATTGGATTGAGTTTGTTTTATGGAGAGAGTTTCTTAGTATACGTCCATGTTGTTATTTAGCCCGTAGCTATTGTTGCTATTGTTATTATTATTATTATTATTATTATTATTATTATTATTATTATTATTATTATTATTATTATTATTTTGTTTCAGTTTTCATTAATTAGAGGTGTTGTTTTATGGAGTGGGAGGACATTGGAGTTATCCTCATTTGCACTTTATAATTGACGTCTGCAACATATATCTAACGAGTGGAAATTATGAATTAGCAAAACGATACATAATTCAGCCATTTCTGACATCGTAATGTAATTGTATTTAATATAGTAGTCTTGTGTGTTCGAGATTTGTGAGATATTGATGGAAAGACGGGGTTGGAGTGAAAGAGAGGGGAATGAAAAGAGTGAGTTGCTGACTGAAGGAGGGAGAGAGGAAGAGGAGGTCGAAGAGAGAAAATGGAGTGGGAGGGTAAGTATGGTAAGAGAGTGGTTAGGGTTAGAGTATGATTGAAGGCGAGATTATGACAGAAGAGAGGATATAATAGGTTAGCAAGGGAGACAATAAAAGGAGTGGGAGAAAGACAGGAGGAGAGAGAATTGAGAAAGAGAGGAAGAAAGAAGGAAATAGTAAAAAAGTGAGAGATGGAGAGTGAGAGGAGTGAAGAGAGAACTGAACGAGAGAGGAAGAGAGAGATGGAGGCAGGAAATGAAACGCGGAAAAGATAAATAAGAGCGTCAGAGAGGGGAAATAACAGAACGAGGAAGGGAGAGAGTGGAATGCGAGAGAGAGAGAGAGAAAAATTATTGAGAATAATATGGGAGAAAATGGAAATTGAAAAGAAAGTATAGAGTAGTAGAGGCAGAAGTGGAGGGGAGATATGAGAGGGCAGAGAGAGGTGAAATATATCTGCGATCGCTAAGAATTGGCACTTTTGACAGCGTTCTAAATTTTTAACATTCAAATTTGCCATTTTGCCAGATGGTGTTGGAATATTTTCCTTCAAAGGAGTGAACTATATAATAGCTATGATGTAAACATACAGACACCCTCAGTATATACGCGCCTACAAATATATTCAAGCGTGAAACATGGCTTTGCTTAGCTTCATGCTCTGGCTTTATGGGCCTGGGGCGGTCATTCCAAGTTAGAGGTACCAGAGGCGTCATCATGTGTAGAGCAGACCAGCTCCATCAGTGCTGTCCATCCCTGGCGGTCCCGTTCCAGCTATTCTGCATCCTCCACAGTGGCGTCTTGCCTCTGGAAATCACTTCAGCCATCTGGTGAGGGCACTACCACGAGGCCTTTTCCAGCCTGCAGCTGCTGCATCGAATAAGCTAGCATTCACAGGCAAACGCTTGAAAGCGTAGAAATATGTACACGCTAACAAACATGCACTCCTCAAAGCATACATCATCATCATTAACTCGAGGACATTATTGTTTCTAACCCTAAGATTTAGAGGGTTAGCTACCAGGTTTCTTTGGCATATGAGTGCCTGAGATCACAACATTTCTCCTGGACGAAATGCTAGTCGGTGCAGAGTTATTCATTGACAGCAGAGTGGACTGGAGCAATGTGAGGTGTAATGATTTGCTCAAGAATGCAATGCACAACCCGATTGTGACTACAGCCCTTTAAACCACTAGGCCATGCGCCTTCACCCCGAACTTAACACAGACCTAGAAATATACCGAGGTCTTGAAACACATACTGGTCTACAAACTTAAACACGCTGGAAAATATACACAAACTCCCAAACACGCAGATGTCTGAGACGTACATGTAAATATGCACACGGCAGCAAACACACGGCCGAAAGCATTCACAATCTAAAGATGCGCAACCTTGTTTTCATAAATCCTGTCTATGTCTCTTAGCGTGTAATTATCATCCTCTGTTCCCCCACGATATTTTCCTCTTTTTTCCTTTCTAATTTTTAGTCCTCATTTAAGTGCCAAGCTGGCAGAATTGTTAGCACGCCGGGCGAAATGCTCACCGGTATTTCGTCTGTCTTCATGTTCTGAGTTCAAATTCCGCCGAGGTTTACTTCGCCTTTCATCCTTTCGGAGTCGATAAATTAAGTACCAGTTGCGTACTGGGGTCGATATCATCGACTGGTCCCCTCCCCACAAATTTCGGGCCTTGTGCCTAGAGTAGAAAAGAATTGTTAGCACACCAAACAAAATCCTTAGCATTTCTTCCGTCTTTACGTTCGAATTCTACCGGTGTTGTCTTTGTTTTAATGAAGCAATTACCAGTCGAACATTATTTTATCTTTTAGGGATGTTATATGGATTGAATATATTTATGTTTATTTTTCTTACTTTATAAATAGTTTGTGTTTAAATATGTTTGCGATATTGAAGAAAAAAAGGTTTTGTTTATTGTTCGCTCTCTTCCTCTCTCGCTTTCTGGCTTGCTTTCTTTCGTTCCCTCACACTCTCTCACTTTCTCTCTTCCTATCTAGCTTTCCTTCTGTCTCTCTCGCTTTTTCCTTTCCACTCACACTTTCTCTGTTTTCCTTTCTCTTTCTTTCTTCTCTCGTTTTCTTTCTCTTTCACCTCTGAAGTTAATTCTTCTGTTTGCCTTTATTTGTCTCATAGGTTTTTTTTTTTGGTTTTGTTTAAGTATTATTTTCCTTATTCTTTTACATTTTTGTTTGTTTTATTTGTTTTAAAAAACGCCGGGAGGTCCAATGTTGGTAATTTTTAAGAGAAATGATCAAGAAATTCTGTTGAGTTTCGTGATGAAAAATCGCAATTTTCTAATAAATTCCTCTTGCACTGATTCAAAAATTATTCGTTTCTACAACTACAGGTATTTGGCGGTGAACTCAACACATTGCTTTCTTCACAGTGAAGGGTTAATTACAAAATATCCCGGCCATAAATTGTAGAACGTTGTCTTTGATGATGATGCAAAAAATGGACGACTTTACTAAACAAAGAACAATTCACTCTAGAATGTTCTTGAAAACTTGGTGATCCAAATTGCCCTGTTTCTTGTGTCTCGTCTGCGACAGACAGATATGAGGTGCAACAATAACTCCAGAACAACTTAAAAGACACTTTGCGACAAATGACTGCCATATGAACAATAGAAGTACTGATTATTTTATTTAACAACTGATAGTTCAAAATAAACAGTGTACAGCTTTTATAAGTAAAACCGTTGTCAATGAAAATATCAAGAGCATAGGAGAAATTATTGCACAGAAAAGGAATAATCACAAAGTTGATGAGATAATAATAATAGTTCCTAATTTAGGAAAAAGGACAGCAGTTTTTAGAGGAAAAAAGTAAGTCGATTATATCGTCCCGAGTACTTGACTGGTACTTTATCCCAAAATGATGAAAGGACCCAAATTGACATTAACGATATTTGAACCCAGAACGTAAACAGCAAGAAGAAATAGCTCAATGTATATTTTTCGATGCTCTAGCGATTCTGCCAAGTAATCGTATAAACTCGCAGTGGGTGAATTGTCGGGAGAAAGTGTAGTTAGATTGAAAATTTTCCACACTCAATGAATCAGTAAGTTTATGTATCGATGATATGTACTATAACACTGAAGAGATTTTTTTGTATGAAAACCCGAAAAATATGAGTTTATTTTTCTATCCAATTGATGATTTAACAGATCTTGCAAATAAAATTTATAACTTTTGTAAATTTGTCAGCGAGTGTGAAACTTGAAGAAAACTATCTTTCTTGCGACGAATATAAGTATTTAATAGCTTGTCTCCATATCTGGAAAGAAAAGGATCCTTCCAGCAAGAACTGAGTTGGGCACTGCACTAATGGTGTCTAATCAACATTTGGTCCCATAAGAGTTTTGTTTCTCTTATAAAACGAAAAATGTTGCTATTGCCTCAACATATTGCTTTCTTCACTGGGAACTGCTGGTTTCAAAATATTTTGACCATAAGTTGAAAAATGTCTTTTGCTTGTGCTTCAAACATCGCTAACTTTATTAAACAAAGACAAGTTCACTCCAGATAAGTGGTGTGAATCCCTAGGCAAAAATTAAGTCTTTTACTAGAAGCAGAATTCCAATTACTGAGTAACTGGCGATTTCTAAGTGAAGTGTCTGAGCTGGAAAATAGGTTAATTTAGAGGAACCAATAACCTACAGTTTATCGAGCACCTTGAAGATTTAAAATAATAGCAGAGGATAGTATTGAGTAGATATTTTTCATCGCATGAAGCAGCTGAACAAGTTACACTAATGCTTCTGTAGAAAATGTAATGATTTCAAATGGTAAGATTCTTAAATTTAACAGAAGATTGAATCAATAGGGGAAAAGACCATACTGCAAATGGAAATCATGAAATCTTGTATCAACTATTTTGGGGGTTTAATAGTGAAAAAATATATCAGTAAATTTCAAGTCTTATTGAAGCCTATTGAACTATTTATTGATCAAAATCGAACGTTGTCTTGCTTCCTTTTCGGCAAAATTGTTAGGAAGTTAGGAAGCTATATCCTGGATCTTTAGCTATCATGAGAACTTGACGTTAAGAGACGAGGAAGAAATTTGTAGGACACAGCCCGATTGTACACTCAACATGAGATTAACTTGGCTTTCCCTGGAGAAATTTTTAATTCCTGTAGCAAAAGAGAATCCTGCAATTCGAATATGTGTGCGTATGCAATCAGGTACGTATATATGTATGTATGTATGTATGTATATACATACATACGTACATGCATACATACATACTTACATACATACATATATGTATGTGTGTATATATATATACATACATATATATTTACATATATATACATATATATACACACACACACACACACACACATATATATATATATATATATATATATATATATATATATAGAGAGAGAGAGAGAGAGAGAGAGAGAGAGAGAGAGAGGGAGAGATGAGAATATTGCTTACCATTCATATGTAAACAAACTTTTCCCTCCTTAACAAATATCAAGAACAAAGACAGAAGTCGTCTGTTTATCTCTAGTTCGATACGAAATTAAGTATTTACATAGAAAAAAAAGTAAATACAGATTTTTATTTCTACGTCAGAAAAGCAAATTTCATTATCTAAATTGGCTTCAAACATAACCTTGACCCCTGTGACATATTGCTTTGAATTATCTTATGCCATTTCAACATTATCAATAAAAGATTAATTTATTGTAGTAGTTAGTATTGGCTTACATTCTATTTATATGTATATATGTTATATAGGTTGTTGGTTATTTAGTCACAAAATATGTTTTATGAGTTCAGATATATTTGCTTTTTTTTCCTTTCTTGTGCCAATAAAAACCTCCTAATGATGTTTTTTGAATAAACAGTGTAATTTCTGTCATTGTTTTACTTAAAGCAGTTATCAGAATCATAAGAATTAAGAAACTTAGAAAGAATGGGAAATAATTCATTTTTAGACTTTCTGTCTATAGTAGAAAGAATTATCATTATCATTATTATTATCATTATCATTATTATTATTATTATTATTATTATTATTATTATTATTATTATTATTATTATTATTATTATTATTATTATTATTATTATTATTATTATTATTATTATTATTATTATTATTATTATTACTACTACTAAGGTGGTGAGCTGGCAGAATCATTAGCACGTTAGCGAAATGCTTAGCAGCATTTCGTCTGTCGCTACGTTCTGAGTTCAAATTCCGCCGAAGTCGACTTTGCCTTTCGTCCTTTCGAGGTCGGTAAATTAAGTAACAGTAAAACACTAGGTCGATGTAATCGACTTTTCTCTTCCCCAAAATGGCTGCCCCCTCCCCAAATTTCAGACCTTGTACCTATAGTAGAAAGGATTATTATTATTATTTATTATTATTATAATAATAATAATTATTATTATTATTATTATTATTATTTTATGTTTGACTTTTTGCTTTGCATTTGTACAGGTTGGCTCCAAGTCTCACCCAGAGACTTCAAGAGACAACAAGTTAAAAGTTCATGTTGATGTTATGGCCTAGGGTGACATATATTTGGTTTTGTACATAGTATTGTTCTAGAGAATGTTTAAGAAACCATAAGAAAATTATGAGTTTGTTTTGAAATTTGAGATTACATAATCAGTATTTTACGTAGGATATGGCAGTTTCCATGAGCACTATCTTTTGAATTTCTGCCATTTGGGGGTTTCCTGGTATCTGAGCTAGGTAGCAATCAGCCCCTTTTGCGATCATTCCCAGGGCACCTATGACAACAGGTATTGTTTTAATCATCAGGTTCCACATTTTGCTAATTTCTATTTCAAGATCTTTATACTTGCTCAGTTTTTGGTAGATCTTGACAGATATGTTTATATCGATTGGACAGTCATATATATCAATGAGGAGGCATGATTTTTGTCTGAAGTCTTTCAATATAATGTCTGGCCTATTTGCATCTATCTTTCTGTCAGTTTGAATGGTGAAGTTCCAGAGGAGTGAAATGGGATCATTTTCAAGCACGGGAGGTGCTTTGTGTTTCCAGTATTATTATTATTATTATTATTATTATTATTATTATTATTATTATTATTATTATTATTATTATTATTATTATCATTATTATTAACTTTTAATCGGCATGTTTGTTACAATCGCTCTCCGAGTGAGACACACCCAGCGTCCTAGGACGAGTGAAAGATAACAGATGTAATAGTAATACTGAATGCTTGAGGAAAGCAAGTGACAGGGGCAGTGGCGAAATATCTTCATGTAATACAACACATACATTTACATTTAGAGGGTTTTTCTAAGGATGTAAGCAGTACTTGTCAGCACAATCTTTTGGTTTTCTCTGAGACATGGTCTCCTGGGATATTATCTAGAGATGTTTCTGGCATCCCTTTCTTATCATACCAAGGGCACCTATAACAACAGTAACAGTTCTCGCTTTAAGATACCACATTTTTTGTATTTCAATTTCCAGTCCTTATACTTAGTTAATTTATCAAATTTCTTTACAGATTTATTTTTATCAGTGGGAAAACTTATATCTATTAGTCTGCAAGTATTTTCTTCTCTGTCTTTAATGACTACGTCTGGTCGATTCGCCTGGATTCGTTCTGTCGGTGTTGACTGGAAAGTCCCAGCGGTTAGTAGCATTTTTACCTCCAATGACTGGCTCAGGACGATGTTCATACCAGTTAGTAAGAGTGCTGATTTTGTAGTGTTTACATATTTTCCCATGTAAATACTGTCCTACACTGTCGTGGCGATTTTTGTATTCGTTTGATGCAAGCACAGGATATCCCGAGACGAGATGGTCTATTGTTTCATCAAATTTATCGCTGAATCCGCATTTAGGGTCAGAACTGTTTTGAAGAACATTAGCCTCGTAGCTTTTGGAAAGCAAGCGTTGATCTTGTGTCGCCAATATGAAACCTTCAGTCCTGAGCTTCTCAGCCACTGATGGGTTGTTGCTTGGTCTACATCAGCATTTCAACTTCGAAGTATATACTGTCTATGCAGGGATTTGTGACTCCACTGCTCCTCAGTTTGTTTCTGCCCGTTCTTTTTTGCAGTTTGCTTCATCCGTTTTGCTTTTTTCGTGGCAGTGGTTTCAGGTTATTCATCTAATACAGGGTTAATGCCAAGTTACCATGCGAATTTGAAAGCTTCCTTGGCAATAGAATGTGGTCTTTTGCTGCTTTCGTATTTGCACACATTATTATTATTATTATTATTATTATTATTATTATTATTATTATTATTATTATTATTATTATTATTATTATTATATAGAAAGGATTGAGGTAACTCCTCCTGAAGATATAGAGTCAAAATTAAAAGAAGAGTGCCATTTGCTATCTCGTGAACAATATTTCGACATCTTGCGTGTCTTCCACTGGTTCAAAAAATAAATTTGTCAATCTA
>NC_068990.1:65573041-65575588 GCF_001194135.2 Octopus bimaculoides | reverse complement strand
AATTTTGACTCTATATCTTCAGGAGGAGTTACCTCAATCCTTTCTATATAAACGAAAATGAAGTAGATTGACAAATTTATTTTTTGAACCAGTGGAAGACACGCAAGATGTCGAAATATTGTTCACGAGATAGCAAATGGCACTCTTCTTTTAATTTTGATATTATTATTATTATTATTATTATTATTATTATTATTATTCAGTAGTCCTATTTTTATCACGTGCTTTCACTGTACTACCGAGCGCAGCTCTCTGTGCCTTGGGTATGTTATGTGGTTTGTTGTGATGCTCATATTTTTACTGTATTGAGCATCACAATGTAGGATGTGTGCGGTGCCAAGTAGTGCTATTTTCTGTTATATACTTGTTAGTCCTCTTGTTTTTTGTTATGTATTTGTCTGAATATTTTCTTATCATACCTAATGCGCCTATTATGATAGAATCCACATTCGAGTTACCTCTATTTCCAGAACTTTTATTATTATTATTCAGTTGCTTTATTTTTATAGCGTGCTTTCACTTCACTATCGAGCGCAGATCTGTGTGTCATGGGTATGTGCTGTGGTTTGCTGTGATGCTCTTATGGTTACTGTATTGAAAGTGTTTTGCGTAGGATGTGTGCGGTGCCTAGTAGTGCTATTTTCTGTATGTTATATATTATTATTATTATTATTATTATTATTATTATTATTATTATTATTATTATTATCATTATCATTATTATTATTATTATTATTATTATTATTATTATTATTATTATTATTAGCATCTTCTTTCAATTCTGTTTCCATTTTTGCAGTGTGTCTTCCTGACACCTAGGGCATGAAACATACTGTATACATTGGTAGGCCATTAAAATAAACACTTTAGATTGTTCATTTACAGAGTTATGTGATACAGAAAAGGGGGAAGACAGAGGAAAAGAAATAAAGAAAATATTGAAAAGTAAATTATTATTATTATTATTATTATTATTATTAATATTATTATTATTATTAAGTCGCCGAGCAGGCAGAATCGCCAGCGTGCCGGGCAAAATGATTAGCGGAATTTCGTCCGCGTTTACGTTCTTAGTTCAAATTCTGCCGAGGTCGACTTCGTCTTTTATACTTTGACGAAGTCAATGTAATCGATTTAACTCCTCCGAAATTTCTGGCCTTGTGCCAAAGTTTTAAACCATTATTATTATTATTATTATTATTATTATTATTATTATTATTATTATTGGTTTGACTCAGGTTCGGACTTATTCCTGGTAGGATTTCTATGGGTAGCGGGTTACTACCTGTAACCCTAGGTATCCACAAGTTTTCAGCAGTCTTTCAAGAGCCTTCCTGATAATCCTTGCTGTTGTAGGATCTCTACAGGGCATTCTATTCCAATCACCTTTAGTCATTTGTTTGTATCTTTGCTTACTGTTCCAAACGCACCAATTATTATAGGTACGTTCTTAACAGTTCCCATACTCCAAATTCTTCCTATTTCAAATTTTAAGTGATTGTATTTTCCTTGTTTTTCGTCCTCTTTCTTTTCGATCCTGGAGTCAAATGGGCATAATGGGTCGATTAGTAAGTAACTTTGCTTTTTCTTTATCTGTTATTTTCTAACTTCTTGTCCGTTTGAATAGAAAAGTCCCACAAAATCTTACATTTTTCCGACTTCGGTACTCTTTGGAAGCGATGATTGTACCATGTGTTTCCAGCTTCAAATACCCATTTCTGGCAAAGTCTTCAACGTTTATAATTAGTTTTCCTTCTTTCAATTTCTTGCTGAGTGTCTTCCTGACACCTAGGGCATAAAGCTCATTGTATACAATGATAGGCCATTAAAATAATCATACCAAATTGCTCATTTACAGAATCAAATGAGGCTATGTCGAAAGAGAAAAACTTATTCACACGGGTGGTAACAGTTCTGACGGCGACAAAGTTGTTCTCAATACGTATGACGTACCGGTTAAAACAATATTTAGCACTTCTTGCATGGATGGTAGGACACATGCCCAAGATATTGATCAGTGGGATTAAACTCGGTGTTTAATGGTTATAAAGTGAACTTCCCCACACAACTATCCCTGCACCGAGAAAACGTTCTTCTGTTTTCATTGTCTTATTTGTTTGTTATTCCTATAGTTTGTACAGTTTTGCCTATTTACTTATGAGGCTTTCAAGATTTTAGTTTATTTTATTGCAATAAGTGTACAAAGAACTGAATAAAGTTTGTAGTAGTTTTACCTCGTGTTTTATTGTATGTACATATTGTATGGCAGTTTTGTCTGTGAAGATGTTTATGAAAACTTTGAGCATTTGACAGAGTATGCTAATGGAAGTTAAATTTCTATTTGGTAGAGTACAATTTATGTTATATTGTCTCTTTTCTGACACCGTTGTCCATTTGAATGCATTTAGTTTAATGTAAATGTTGTGTTCATATATATGTATGTATGTATATATATATCTGAGGAGAATTTTGTGTTGAAACGTATATATTTTACGGGACTATTTGTGTTAATGTTATCGTATTAAACTCGATCTAAGCTTACTATTC
>NC_068990.1:65568780-65571290 GCF_001194135.2 Octopus bimaculoides | reverse complement strand
CATACATACATACATACATACATACATACATGGTTGGCACTCCGTCGCTTACGACGACGAGGGTTCCAGTTGATCCGATCAACGAAACAGCCTGCTCGTGAAATTAACGTGCAAGTGGCTGAGCACTCCACAGACATATGTACCCTTAACGTAGTTCTCGGGGATATTCAGCGTGACACAGTGTGACAAGGCTGGCCCTTCGAAATACAGGTACAACAGAAACAGGAAGAAAGAGTGAAAGAAAGTTGTGGTGGAAGAGTACAGCATGATTCGCCACCATCCCCTGCCGGAGGCTCGTGGAGCTGTAGGTGTTTTCGCTCAATAAACACTCACAACGCCCGGTCGGGGAATCGAAACCGCGATCCTATTATGACCGCGAGTCCGCTGCTCTAACCATTGGGCCATTGTGCCTCCACACATACATACATACATACATACATACATGCATGCATACCTACCTACATACATACATACATACATACATACATACACTGTAATATATAATTCCGCGTAAATATCCATATACAAACACAATATACACACTATAGAAACAGTGATGTCCACTCACAAACACATGGTTGTTTGTGAGTGGACATGTGTAATATTCACGTGTATATCAATATAATGCGTAAGTTTTGTAAATGTATAGATATTAACATGGATGTTTATCTTTTCTTATAGTGTAACTACATAGTTTTAATTTTTGTTGTATACTAACATGTATGCATACATATATACACAAATATATACATATATACATGCATGCATCACTGTCTGCAACAGACATAGAGGACTGTTTAGATCTATTCTCTAGCGGCTTCCTCTTCAACTATTCCGACCCAATTCAACCTAGATCAGTGACTGGTTGCTCTGCTTTTCTGTTATAAAGGAGAAGAGCCATCTTTCACCCAGAACCTCAGTATCATTCATCCCGGATTACAAGACATACTTTCACCAAGTGGAAATTCACTTTTACAATTACGGCTGACATCAATAACAACTCCAATATCGATACCAATAACACTAACAATACTACAAAATATGTGAGCTATCTCAGACGGAGTAAGTATTCTTCTCATTTCACTTAGTCTTTCCAATTAAATCAAGATCTACTCCGATGCTTTCAAAAAGAACATGAAAATACTTCTATCGATTATATAAAGCGATTTAAAAAATTACTAGAACGAAACTTACTCAAACTTAAACTACTTCATGGCTAAAGAACTTTGACAACAGGCATCTTTCTTTGGCCAAAAAATAGCTATCATAGATAGCAATGTTATTCTTATGCTTGTGATGTTAGTCGATTTTCTAAAGACATCAAAGCCCAGCCAAAATCTATCATAAAAGAGATCGATAAAAATGTAAACAAACCGCTATTATTATCACCTTCGCTCAATTCTCATATATCTTCCTACGAAACATGTCCGATGAAGATGACTGCGGAAAAGACCCAGCTAGAAAACCGCAGTTTGAAAATAATTTTTCTAATTTCTCGAAGTTATCATTATATATGGCCACTTTTGCCGAGTAAACTGAAGAAAAATGCATTGACAGCATCGCTGGAGACCATATGAAAATGTGAGATAGCAGGTATTGGACGATCAGTACTTGTCCGTACACAGCTGCCTTTTCTTTGAAAGAACGCTGAAGATTTACCTGTAGTGCATCTGGTAAAGAAATGTCTCAATGTAAGCAATCCTGGTGTGTAATGAAACTACATGGAGGTATTAACGGCATGCTCTGCAGAATCGGAAGTTTTAGTATCATCATGATGTGTAAAGTAAATAGGTTCATAACACACCAACTGCATATGATTTTTTTTTCGCCCGGCGTGCTAACAATTCTGCCAGTTTGCTGATTTGTTGATAATATTCTTATGACTATATTAATGAAACAAATTTTATAGATTCCTGAGGGAAAATTACTAACTTTACAACCCGCAATCTAGACATTAAATGAAGAATTTCCTTAACGTGAAAAAAAAATTTAATAAGCAAGTATTAACTACAATTTTCTTCTGATCTGCAAACTGTAAATCAGAGGTTGACAAAAATAATATTTTACTTACTTGAAATCCTTCACAAGAAGATTTTAAATCATTTTGGTTCAAGATCTGGAATAAAAAGGATTTCAATCAGAATCTATGATGGCTCGATACAATCAAGAAAAAATGCTGTACCTAAAAGTGTAATCGACTTCCAGCAACGCTGTCGGAAAGCGGCATAATGGTATGAATAGGTTGGAGCGACGTGAAAGGAAATGACCAACTCAAGGTCGCAACACGTCACCGGTTCAAGTATTGAGTCTATAAACTAACAACCATGAGATGAGCCCAGCATTCCAAAACCATTGCGCCTTCAGTGTGTAAGTGTTATAGCTAGCTAATTTGGTGTATCAGTCTGGTTTTATAGATAGATAGATAGATAAATAGATAGAGAGAGAGAGACAGACAGACAGATAAACGTATATATATATATATATATATATATATATATATATATATATAT
>NC_068990.1:65565524-65568363 GCF_001194135.2 Octopus bimaculoides | reverse complement strand
GAGGCGCAGCAGCAGAAAGATGGGAGCGGGGAAAGGGGAGGGGAGGGAATGAAAAGAAGAAGAGATGAAGATAGAATTAAAGAAGAAAGAAAAGAAAGGAGAAAAGAAACCAAGGAGAGAAGATAAAAATAAATAAGAAAGAAAGAAAGAAAGAAAGAAAGAAAGAAAGAAAGAAAGAAAGAAAGAAGGAAATAAAGAAGGAAAGAAAGAAAGGAATGGATAAGGAAAGATACAAAGGAAGAGAAAGAAGGAAAGAAAGGCTAGCACATTGTTTAATGGTGTCCGACCAATTGTCTGTAGTGAAAGAAGCGGTGCTAATATAATGGCTGTGGTTTTATCGGTAGGTTTTATTGTATCTCTTCTTGGCAATGAACGTTAAAATTGGAATGGCGTTAGGTCGCCAGCCTCGCCAGCTTCGCCAGACTACAGCCACACTCCAGCAGTCATGCCAAAATACGGTGTGACGTCATCTATGAAACTACAAGTCCCACGCAACAATTGCCGGTTTATCTCTTCATTCTTGGCTTAGATATGGTCCGTCTTAATCTTCCTTTTACCATTTCTATCTATTCATTTTATTTTATTTTATTTTATTTTATTTTATTTTATTTTCAGGATGACGAGATGCCGGGGTTGATTAAGTTTCGTAAAACACGAAAATGTAGAGACTGTGTGTAAATAGGAAATGGCTGAAACCGAAGACAGTGTGAGTGAAGTTGCGAATGTCATTTAATGACATTCGCAACTTAACACACACACACACACACACACACACACACACACACACACACACACACAAATACGCGCGCACACACATACACCAACACGCACGCACGCACTCGCACATTTACATACGCACAAAACATGCTAGGTTGAACCCGTCGCTTTGCCTGGCCCTTGAGTGCATTTAATGGAGTCTCCTGTGATGCAAGCATTTGTGTGTGAGAATAAGTGAGCGATACAGGAATGCATCCTGCAGGATTAACTCCCAAACGGTAACATATTTAGTTGACGCTTTAGATCAGTAGTTCTCAACCAATTTTTGCCTATGGACTACTCTGATTATTTTAGTCATGGGAGAAGTCTCTCATAGCCATTCGACGTTTAAAAACTCCTAGTTTTATTATTGAATATTATTAGGAATTGTATGCAAAAATGATTAAATATTTTGTATAGAAACATAACCAGTTTATTGCAGATAAACTTTAACAACAAAATCTTATATGGACTCCTGTTGAGAACCACTGCTTTAGATAGACACAGCGATATCATAACATTTAAACAAAATTTATTCGCTATTTATCAAATATTCTCCATCAAGATTTTCATAGTTGCGCTGTTAAAAATTTCCTTTCGCAACAACTTGGTTTTAGGTTCGTTCCTACTGCGTGACATCTTGAGCAAATGTTATCTACTATAACTTTGGACGAATTAATTTCTTGCGAGTGGGTTTGATAGATGGGAAACTGTACGTAAGCCATTGCATATATAAATATGCATTGCGCGCGCTCACGTTGTGTTTATGTATGTTTTTCGTCACTTTATAACTGCAGTTGGTTTGTTTACGTCCTCGTAGCTTAGTAGTTTGGTAAAAAGAGTCCGTTATAGTAAGTGCCAGACTTCAGAAAAAAGTGTAAAGTACTGGAGTAGATTTGAATCGGCTATACCCTCTGATCGCAATGGCCCAGTGATTAGGGCAGCGGACTCGCGGTCGGAGGATCGCGGTTTCGATTCCCAGACCGGACGTTGTGAGTGTTTATTGAGCGAAAACACCTAAGCTCCACGAGGCTCCGGCAGTGGGAGTGGCGACCCCTGTTGTACTCTTTCGTCCCAACTTTCTCTCACTCTTTCTTCCTGTTTCTTGAGTAATGCTACGACGGGGAACACATACGCCATAGAAACCGGGAAACCAGGCCCATGAGCCTGGCTAGGCTTTGAAAGGGCGACGTTTATCGTTATACCCTCTGATGCGGTGCTCCAGTATGACCGCAGTCCAAAGGCCGAAACAAGTAAAAGAATATAAAAGTCACATGATTCTGTCACTTTGGATTTATTTGAACTCACGCCACCCATCTCTGCTGGATCCAACAAATGTTGTCCTTTTCTTTCTTTCTGATCCTTTCAACTTTGTTTTATCGCTTCTCCCTTTTCCTCCTTCTTCTAGCCTACTCACAAGAATACCAGATATTTCATGAAGTTATTTATTCCCAATACAAATTACCCCGTGGAATCTCTTGCTCACTTGTGTTCCTGAATTCCATTAACGTCTAACATTTCACTATCCACGTTCACAGAACCAATATTGCTCATTCCGTTGTTCCATTATAATGAAAAGATTGAGGGCGAGAGAGAGAGAGAAAGAGTATGACAAAAGGCTGCTTGGGGATTCGGCCATTGTCATTTCTTCTTAGATACAACGATAACAAACAACGTGGAATAGTAATTGATTATGCAATATTTTTCTACAAGGTTTTAATTCCTAGATCTGTTTAATATGACGCTTCATCAGCTTAGTTTCCACTTTCACACTTCACTTTTCATAACTCAACCCTGCATTGGCTCGTTTACTTCACTGATAGATAAGTCGATTCGTTAATCAATCGATGAAACAATCTATCATTTCTAAACTTATTGTTGTCTCGTTGGCTGTTAACTTTTTCTAGCCTGGAGACGACGACGGATATCAGCGGAAACCATATGCAGAGAAAAAAATATCTTAGAAAAATGCTTAACATTACATTGCATAACGTTGTCTTATATAGTTACGATCTCTCTCTCTCTCTCTCTCTCTCTCTCTCTCTCTCTCTCTCTCTCTCTCTCTCTCTCTCTCTCTCTCTCT
>NC_068990.1:65555979-65565481 GCF_001194135.2 Octopus bimaculoides | reverse complement strand
TCTCTCTCTCTCTCTCTCTCTCTCTCTCTCTCTCTCTCTCTCTCTCTCTCTCTCTTTCTCTGTCACTTTCTCTCTCTCTCTTTCTCTCCGTTTCGCTCCCTCCTTTTCTTTCTGCCTTTCTCTTCCTCTCCTTCTCTACTTCTCTCTTTCTCATCCTGGCCTCTCTCTCTCACTGCCTCACTCTTTTTGTCTTACCCTCCCTCCCACTCTCTCACTGCCTCACTCTTTTCCTCTTATCCTCTCTCTCACTCCCTCACTCTCTCTATATTTATTTATTCCCAATACAAATTACCTATCTCTCACTGCCTCATACTTTTCCTCTTATCCTCTCGCTCTCACTCCCTCACTCTCTCTATATTTCTCTATATCTATCTATCTCCCGTTTCTCCCCACCCTATCTCTCGCTCCTCGTCTCTACACCCTGTCTCTCTCCATCTCAATCCACATCACCAATTACTCACATCTCTGCACCATCTTCCCTGTCATCTTCAATCTGGCCAACTGATATCTAAGTGTACATTTAAAATAACTTGCATGTTATAGTTGTAATTATAGGAATAATACCGCTGGTAGTGGTTGTAGTTGTTGATGTTGTAATACTAGAAGAGTTAATTCACTGACAAGAGGATTTGTTTCAGAAAATTGCTATTATGTGATAGCAATCTCTTGAGTTACCAACAACTACGGATCTCATACAAGCAGAATGTTGTCATTTGTTGACCATCAGTTATTTTAACTGACGTTATTGATGTTGATGCTGGTGTCAGTGTTGTTGTTGTTGTTGCTGCTGTTGTCATTATTACGGTGGCGAGCTGGCAGAATTGTTAGCACGCAGGACGAAATACTTAGCGGTAGTTTTGCCGTCGCTACATTCTGAGTTCAAATTCCGCTGAGGTCGTCTTTGCCTTTCATCCTTTCAGGGCCGATAAATTAAGTACCAGTGCAAGACTGTGGTCGATGTAATCGCCTAGACCCCTCACACCAAATCACAGGCCTTGTGCCTTTATTGGAAAGGATTATTATTATTATTATTATTATTATTATTATTATTATTAACGTGATGAGCTGGATGAATTGTCAGCACGCCGGACAAAGTGTCCTGTGGCATTTTTTCCGGCTTTGCGTGCTGCATTCAAATCCCGCCGAGGTTGATTTTTGCCTTTCATCCTTCAGTTGAGCGCTGGCGTCTATGTAATTGAGTAGCTCATCCCTTATAAAGTCAAGCCTTGTGATTATAGTAAAAGAATTATTATTAGCCGGGGCCCATTGATAATTTCCAGAAAATCTTGGTCTGAACTCCTCAACCACTGAAAGATTGTTGCTTGGTCTACATCAACATTTTGACTTGGGAGAATATATTGTCCACGCAGGGGTTTCTGGCTCCACCCTTCCTCAATTTGTTCCAGCCCGTTCTTTTTAGCACTCTGTTTGATTCGTTTTTCTTGTTTGGTAGCAGTGTTTTCGGGTTCTTCCTCTAATTCAGGGCTAACACCAAGTTTCCTTGCGAATTTAGAAGCTTCCTTGACAACAGAATGAGACTTTTTGCTGCTTTCATGTCCACACACAAGCCGCCCCATACAATCCCCTGTACTATATAAGTACTTTATCATTCTTATAACGGAATTCTAATTGCATCATTCCTCTTCCCACACTATTTCTAAGTAGGCAGAGAGTCAACGTTTCCCTTGGGGTGATATGTGTTATTAAATGTCAGTAATTTCTTGCCTTCCTGTCTATGCGTTGGAATTCCATAAGATTCCAGTTAATTATATCAAAACTGTACTGACTACTGGAAGGGCTAGGGTGTGAATGGCTTAAGAAAATAAAACATGTACTGAAGACTGAACTTTCTTCTTCTTCTTCTTCTTCTTCTTCTTCTTCTTCTTCTTATTATTATTATTATTATTATTATTATTATTATTATTATTATTATTATTATTATTATTATTATTATTATTATTATTATTATTATTATTATTATTATTATTATTATTATTATTATTATTATTATTATTATCATTATTATTATTATTTATTGTCTTTGCACAGCTTCTAACGCTGGAGATGTACTACGGTGCCAGCTGTTCACTACCTGGGAATAACGTAACACCCCTTATTTTTCGAGCACCATCCGGAGTATTCCAGTGGTTACAAGCAATGCTGTTTTCTGAAAGTGCTCCACCCTTACCGCAGGCCTTATTTGTTCAATGTACTTCTCAAGATCTTTACTCACTGTTCCCAGGGCTCCGACAATTATTGGTACCACTACCACCTTTTTCAGCGACCACAACTGCTTAACCTCCCAAGCTAACCTGTCATATCTATCGACTTTTCTTTCTTCTGTATTGCATACCTTGTTGTCAGCTGTGCATGCTGTATCTATTATCCAGCATCGTTTACTTTCTTTCTCAATTAACACTATGTCTGGTTTCATATTCTCTCTCATGGTCACACGGAATCATAAAATTCCATAGGCTCTTTACATTATTATTTTCGATGCTGCTTTTATGTTCGCACCATTTTTTGCTCTATCAAGTCCATACTTGTTGCAAAGTGTCCAATGTACAATCCTTGCTCTATTGTCGTGACGTCTCTTATATTCTTTCTAGGCTAGTGGCGTACGTACATTGACTGGTAATATGCCATACGGTTTCACCATTTTGTCCACAAATTCTGCACTTATCACTTTCTGGTGTGTTGTTTATTCTGTACTTGATGTAATTAGTTCTTAATGCATGCTCTTGGACAGCACAGATTAGAGGTTCCGTTTCCGGTTTTAAATCCCTTATAGTCATCCATAGCCATAGTTTTCTCTGCCTGTCTTATCTTCAGCATCCCTATGCAATTGTTCTTGTCTTTATCCACCTATTTTCAGTTTCATTCATTCTCAAGTGCTTGTACGGTGCTTTATCTTTGCAATCATCCATCCTACACCTTCTCACTTCCAATAATAGTCGTTCTCTGGAATTTTTTACAAACCATGCTGTTTTCTTCTGCTCTAATGCTGTGTTCGCATCCAATCTTCCCCCTCTTTTTCTTAGTACATACAGTTTGTCTGTGTTACTTTTTGAGTGGAGTACCCCATATCTAGTCAGAAACTTCCTTGTCTTTCTGTCTGAGCTGTTTAGTTATTATTATTATTATTATTATTATTATTATTATTATTATTATTATTATTATTATTATTATTATTATTATTATCCTCTTCTTTCAATTTTGTTTCCATTTCTTGCCAAGTGTCTTCAATGTAAGGCAAAGAAACTCACTATATACATTGGTAGGCCATTACAAAAAAGACACCAGATTGTTCATTAACAAAGTTATGTGACAGAAAAAAGGGAGAAGAAAGATAGAGAGAAAAAGGAAAGAAGAAAAAGAAAAATGAAAAAAGAAAAGAAAGAAAAGAAAAGGGAAAAGGAGAGAAAATTCACAGTGGCAATGTTCTTCTCAATACGTATGGCGTACTAGTCAAAACAATGTTTTACACTTCCTGCATGGATGGTAAGCCAGGGGTCATTCTCAAATAATTTTTAGTTCCTTTTTTGATCATTCCAAGTACTACAATGACCGATATTGTAACCGTCTTGAAATGCCACATTTGTTCGATTTCAATCAGCAAATCTTTATATTTTTTGAGCTTATCAAGTTCTTTAGCCTTATTATTATTGTTAGCTGGCAGAAACGTTAGCACCGCTGGACGAAATACTTAGCGGTATTTCGTCTGCCGTTACGTTCTGAGTTCAAATTCCGCCGAGGTCAACTTTGCCTTTCATCCTTTCGGGGTCGATAAATTAAGTACCAGTTCCGCACTGGGGTCGATGTAATCGACTTAATCTCTTTGTCTGTCATTGTTTGTCCCCTCTATGTTTAGCCCCTTGTGGGCAATAAAGAATTAAATTTAAATTATTATTATTATTATTATTATTATTATTATTATGCTGCCTGAAGTGCATTATCTTCTATTTCAGCATTCGTTTAAACAGTATCACTCACTCGTTCCGTGTTTCATGACAGCAATATCATAAGCACTATCTATGATCAGGAATATGCATCGTAGAAGACATAAATTTCTTAGACGTTACCATACCACACAACAATGTTTCCACCTTCCTCAACTTTTTTATATTTTTTTTCTTTTTTGTTTTCTAATAAATATCCGGAGAATATTTCGAGGTATTGACAGCACAAATATGTGTTTTAATTTAGTTTCTTTTCAGCAATTTCGATAAGTAGAAAAATCGATTATATAACTGTAAATTAAACGACGACAATGTGTTGTTTGTTAAACAGTGACAACAAAGAAAATGGCTTCCACCAGTACGGTTACGTTTCGAGATGGCAATGAAGCTTACGAATAGTTTACGAGAGTTTCCATTTAAAATTGAAATATGACGAAAGTGAGACACTAAATTTAAGTGTATTGATTCGCTTAAACAGAATAATTAATCAGTCCACTCCTTGTAAAAGAAATCAATACAAGATTGGACACACAGACTTTAGTGTCTTCTTTATAAGCTATTAAAATGCTTAATTAGTGGAGAAATTTAAATTACTTTCTCTTCATATAACGCTATACTATGTTTCTAAGAGAAATTTGATACATGCATATATGTGTGTGAGAGTGTGTATGTGTGTATAAATGTATATTTCTACGTGTGTGTGTACGTATGTATATACGGATAGATAGATAGATAGATAGATAGATAGATAGATAGATAGATAGATAGATAGATAGATAGATAGATAGATAGATAGATAGATAGATAGATAGTCAGACAGGCAGAGAGACGGACGGACAGACGGACGGACGGACTAACAAACAGACAAGCAGACAGATAGACAGACAGACAGACAGACAGGCAGCAGACAGACAGACAGACAGACAAATAGATAGATAGATAGATAGATAGATAGATAGATAGATAGATAGATAGATAGATCGATAGATAGATAGATAGATATGTGTGTGGGCGTGTCTTTGTGTGTGTTTATGTTGGTTTTTGACCAAGTGGCTAAGGTATTCGGTTCGTGAGATCGATACTCGGCGGTGCATTGTTTCCTTTATTTCACGTTGCTCCACTCAACTCAGCTGGAAAAATGAGTTGTACCTGTATTTCAAAGAACTTTCCTCGTCACATTCTCTGTCCCACTGAATCTCCTTGAGAACTACGTTTAGAGGACCCGTGTTTGTGGAGTACTCAGCCACTTGCACGTTAATTTCGCGAGCAAGCTGTTCTACTGATCAGATCTACTGGAATCCTTGATGTTTCGACTTGCTCGCTTCCAAGTCACAAACAATTTTGTCGTTTCTACAGTCCTAGCCCTAGCCTTAACTCTAACACTAGCTTATGCCCTAGCCCTAGCCAATATGTTAAACCTAAACCTAGCAATAACACTGACACTAACCATAATACTAACACTAACCATAACACTGATCCTAAACCTAATACTAGCTTTAGTTCTTTCCCTAGCTCTAACCCTAACCTCAACATTAAAGCTAATCCTCTACACTAACCTAACTCTAAACCTAAACATGATCATAAACCTAAGACTAACCCTAATCCTAGCCATAAACCTAACACTAAACTGAACACTAATACTATCACTAATTCTAAACTTTAACCTGACCCTAACCCTCGATCTCACCATAAGCCTAAACTTCACTCTATATAGAACCCTAACACTAACCATAACCATAAAAATGACGCTTATATTAAGCTTAACACTGACCGAAAATCTAACACTAACACTAACGCTCATCCTAAAACTAATCTTAAACTTTATTCTAAACTTAGCCCTAACCTAACCCTAACAGTAACCTTAGCGATACACCTCACCCTAACACTAGGGTTAGCGCTAGATTTATTATTAAGTTTAGGGTTAGGGTTATGACTAGCTTAAATCTAATCCTAACGTTAATCCTAACACTTAAAACTTAACCCTAACCCTAGCCTAATCCTCACCAAACCCTAACCTTAACAGCACCACTAACTCTACACCAAATCCCAACCCTAACCATAACCCTAAACCTGACCTTAATCTTAACCCTAATCCTAACCAGTGCTGCTTAGTTCTAGGGGCTTATTTGATGTTAGTCTTAGGGACTAATTTGATGTCCAGGCTAAAATGCCCCTCAATTTTTTGTTTAAAAAAATGATAGCAAACAAGAATTCTTCGTCCGCTAAAAAGAACAGTAGGTCATCCGCACAACAGAACACCCGAATCGTAAAAGTCAGTGACAGCATTAGCAACAACAACAACAATAACAACAATGCGGTTCGTGGATTGTATGAAAATAACTTTCCGTTGCTTTCAGCACCACTATCACCATCAAAGGAACAATAAAAGAGATCAGCAACGAAAATCAAAGATAGCCAAACAGGAACACTGCCTCTTCCACTACCAACACGAACACTGCAACAACAATTATAACGGAGGAAAACAACAAAAACACGAACAAGAGAGACAAGGTAAATGGCAAAAACAACAACCTGAACAACAATAGCAGCAGCAACAAACAAACGGAGATCTATGTGTAATTCCTCACAGCACAACACAGAAAAATCGGCTGTTTCATTCGCGAGGGCAACCAAAAATACAGAAAAACTTCCAATAAGCGAAAACGAATTAAGGGAGGCTAAATAGATGCTAAAAGGGAGAAAGAATCACAGAGTCAGCCTCACACCTCCATCTGATGTACCAGAAAACGTGCGACGTTGTATCGTAACATACTGTGCAACTGGAATAAAGTCACTCCAGGTGGAGCGAACCACCGAGTCCTAGAGCCAAAAGGCTTTGGGATGCGTATGAGAACACAAAACTGATATTGCCCGTGGTAGAGGATTTGGGACGGTGGAGGAATTATTTAAAACGCCAGAGGAAAAAGACTCCCTCACACCGCTCAAGAGTGAAGAGCTCGCTCTGCTGCCAACATACTGTGGCCAAAGATTAGTAAAAGTAAAAATATCCTAGGTGCCGCCCACATTAGCCATACTATGGGTAGTGGCAGCTGTCCTCATGGACGCTGAGTAGATCACCCAAATCATTGACGTAAGGAAAATAAACACTGAAAACTGGTCAGGGTCCGGAGTAGACCTTCTAATTCAAACAAACTAAGAAAACATTGATGCTATCCCAGACATGATAGACTTTGTGGACGGCATCCCTCTCCCTGTGACCATAGGGGGCAGAAGGTCAAAGTGCCAGATATGTGGTGCAAAGACGCACCATCACTACGAACATCAACAGCAACACCACTAAGCTCACCTCCACAACCTCCAAAAACTAAGATAAATAGTCTTTCCCACGTTTTCCCACACTTTAGTCAACATGGTCTCATTTAAAATAGACAACATAAATGCACGTGGCCTGGAGTCGCCCTGAAAACAGAGTCACCTACACAACCACCTCCGGCCACTAAATACAGATGTGTTGACCATCAACGAGACTAGAATTTCAGAGGTACGAGCCTCCGCACACATTTTCAGCGATTACGAGGTGTGTGCATTCTAAGCCATTCGGGATATAGAGCCGGAGTTGGTGTGTTGTTTTGGAAAGGCTTGGATCTCTTGATACAGACGATCTTCCTAAACCCAGAAGGTAAGTTGGTGTTGCTGGACGTAACCAGTAGTGAAAGCTATGTTTTCAGGCTAGAGGCTGTCTATCCCCCGACAGGAGCTGGACATCTGATTGCTTCAGGTGCCTTGAGATCTTTCTAGGAACGTCTCATTATTTAGTGCTACTGGGACACTGGTACGATATGTTAGATGCACGCTAGGACTGTGTGAGGCCAGCAGATAGGGGAGGAGGGGTGAAAAAGCCTTGCAAACCTGCTCAGACATTTACAATTGTCTGACAGGTACTGACTTGATTTCCTGTGTGTGTCAGTGTGGACATGGACATAGGTCAGTAGATAAGGATAGTATAAGTTGTCCACTTTTTTTAAATCCTCGACTACACGGGTCACAAATTCGTGATCTGTACGGTCAACGTACTTAGGCTTCCCAGTTACTGGAAGGGTCCCAGTTACTGGAAGCTGGACGCATCCTTTCCGGCACGCAAGGCCTATAGAGTCCGGATTAGTGAATTAGTCAATCGGGCGTTGACGGGAATAGTCGTCAACAATAAATGGTTGTTTGCCCTAAAAAGCGCGATTAGAGTAGAATCAATAGGGTTTACTAAAAGAGTCGCGTTAGAGAAAACTACATTAGAAGGTGAACTAGTTAGAAAGTTAGAAGAGATTTTTGTGAACGGCACTGCAACTAACGTGCTTGCAGTGTGATTGACTCTGGACCTATTCTTCAATGCGAAGCACGAAGGTGGTGTTGTCAGAGCTAGGGCGCATACTCTTAGACACGAAAGTTGTTCGATGGGTTCGGGTGGTGAGAGCACGTCGTGACAACAAAGCTACAATCTTGTCGTGTCTTGTCCTGGTCCACGTCTGCCTGGACTGGAGTGCCTACTCTTTCGCTTTCCTTTAACCGGGAAGGCCAAGTAGTTTTTATCAGCCTGGTGGCCATGGCGAAAGAGTTTCTTTGGTGGACATGTTTGAAAGGGCTGAAGACCAGCACTTTTCGGCGAAACCGGTAAACTTCTTTTCGGCGAAAGTGATAAACTTTTTGAGGTTTCACTAGAAAATCAGGGTGGAGAGGGAAATACTGCTTTCCAGGCTGTTTGTTGAAAATTAGGTGAATGAGGTGAGCATTGCTCGAGTGAATGGGCCTCCTCTGACTGTGCGCCTGTAGACAGGAGAGGGAAGACTTGGAGAAGATACCTACCCAGGCGATCGGGATGTGTATACACACGCGCACACACACACACACACACGCGTGCAAACACACACACGCACACACACACACACACACACACACACACACACACACACACACACACGCATCCATCCCCATATACATATGTGTATGTATGAGTCTGTTCGGGTTGTTGCATACATTTCGTTCAACACATATGCAGCGGATATAAGTACATACCATACACAACACAACATACAATATATATCTTTTGTACACACCGTATAAATGTGTGTGTGAGAGAGAGAGATGGAGAGGGAGAGGTTTAATTTAAGTTCTTCTTGAGAGAGTTCAAGCTGATTGCTAACAAAGCAACAAGACTTTTTGAGTTCAGTTCCTTGTGTTTGTAAATGCGCTTCACCACATGGTGTTGGATGGCAGGCGATTGACTATAAATCAAATAGCCAATGCTATTAGCGTATCTCATGAGAGAGTTGAAAATATTCTGAACAGTGAATTTGGCGTGATAAACGTATCTCTCGGTGTCACGTCTTCTGATATTTGATCAAAAGTGCACCAAGCTGATCACATCATGGGAAAATCTGACATTGTTTGAGGCAGATCCACCTAGTTTCCTTGAACGTTTCCTAAGCCAGATAGAGTGTTGGCTTCATCACTTCAGCTAGAGAAAAAGAGACAATCCAAACGCCCGGGAAAACTGACGAAAGAGATCTTGTTTAATCAGGACAATGCTT
>NC_068990.1:65548585-65549083 GCF_001194135.2 Octopus bimaculoides | reverse complement strand
ATGCATGTATGTATGTTTATATATTAATATGTGTGCGTTTGTTTGAATGTATGTATGATACTCACTATTTGCCAGTCTATCTATCTATGATATCTATCTATCTATCTATTTATGATATAGACAGACGGACGAGCGGACGGGTGGACGGGCGGACGGGCGGACAGACAGACAGACAGACAAACAGACAAATAGACAGGTAGATAGATAGATAGATACATTTCTTTTATTAGCCACACAGGGCTCAACGAAGATGGGACAAATACAATGTAGAGCTTTTCTTTTTGGGAGGGGGAAGGGGAAAAAAGGTGGGGGTCGATCAAAAGGGATCGTAGGAAGGAAAAGGGGGGAGTTCGATCAAAAGGGATCGGAAAAAAAAATAAAAAAAGGGGCGATCAATAGGGATCGTGTATCACACAGTAATGTTCTCGTGTAAAAGGAGGGGAGGACAGTTTAGGTTTGGCCGTGGAAAGAAAAGCCTGCGGTAAAGACCACGGTAAC
>NC_068990.1:65543851-65548265 GCF_001194135.2 Octopus bimaculoides | reverse complement strand
CCTTCCTCTTCAGGTGATACTTGAAGAAGTTGATGAGAGATTGCCCAGAGAGGAAAGTCTTTGTCTCTAGACCTTTCAGACGCGTCCACCATACACATTCTTTCGCCATAGCCACAAGTACGATGAAAATAGCTCTTCCTTCCCGTTTAAGAGCTATTTTCATCGTACTTGTGGCTATGGCGAAAGATAGATAGATAGATAGATAGATAGATAGATAGATAGATAGATAGATAGATAGATAGATATACAGGGTGCATCAGATTTTTAGGTTTTTTGTATGAGTTTAGAAAAAGGCGCTTATTTCATAAAAGAAAAGCTGTATTTGAAAACAAGCTGGTACACATTATCTTGAGAATCTTTTTATTACACCTGCTCAATGAATCCACCGTTCTCATTAATAGTTGCTTCAGTACGGGTTCGGGAGCGTTGACATGCCTGAATCGGATGATATTTATCAATTTTGGACATAGTGCTGTTTATGGCAAACTCGAGAGATTGTATTGTGTTATGGTGGTGTCGATTGACCTCTCTCGACTACGCCCCATGCATAATGGTCCAATGAATTGAGGTCTGGTGAGCTAGAAGATCATGTGTCTGGTGAACATGTTCATGAAGACTGTCAGGCATACACGCTTGGATTGTACTAGCCTTCTGAGACGCTGCAGTCTTGTTGGAAGCTATACGGTCTTCCATTGCGTATTTTGTCTATCCAGGGCTTCATAACTTTCTCCAACACTTATATGTAGACATCGGTATTAACTCTTTAGCCCTGTGAAAAAAGGTCCGGCGGCATGACATCTTCCTCCTTGCTGACGAATGCCATCACAGTTGCTGAGAACTTAGTATACACGACCGTTGAAACCTCATTTGAGTCTCTGCATAACTATCCGTTTTTCCTTCGGTTTGCCTTTTGGTCCTGGTCGAATGATTCTCTCTTGTAACATCCGACATAAACCGCATCACATACGATACGTACCGGATGTCCTCATGCGCAACTCTTCTGTTTATGCATTCTGAAACTTTGAGATTCTTTGCAATACCTCTGATTAACTTTTGGGGGTGGATTATCGATTATTTCTTGGACTTTGCGTACAAAGTTATGTGTTCTGGTGGTATCAGGACTCTGTACATGCGTTTTGCGTTTAACTGCTCATGTTGGGTCCCTCTCAGCAGCTTCCAGTACCTTTCGAGGGCAACTTTCAGGAAAAAAACTATATGAGTATCACTATGCTGCGACTTCAAGGCAACAATTACAGCACACCTTTTCATTTGCTGAGTCAACCTGATGTCTGACATTATTTATCTAAAATGTAAGGTGAAAAAAATAAGTTAGAAGAAATTTACAGCTTTCGAAAGATACCCAATATATTCTTTTCTATTTGTTTATTTATCTGTTTCAGTCATTTGACCGCAATTATGCTGGAGCACAACTTCCAAAGGTTTTAGACGAACAATTTTTTTTTAAAGTCTAGTACTTTTTCTATCGGACTCTATTGCCGAACCACTAAGTTACGGAGGCGTAAGCACAACAACACTGGTTGCCAAGCGGTGAGATGGGGGGGGGACAAATACACACACTCACACACACGCACATAGATATATACATATATGTATAAATAAATAAATATATCATACATACATACATACATACATACATACATACATATTAGGTCATCCCATAAATACTGCGGGCTATTCAATTGCATGAACTAAAAGTCGGAGGGAGACAAGGTCAATTACCTGCATCAACTTACTATAAAAGCAGGTAATAATTTTACCTTATCCTTATTCTTAGTGCAAGTTTTGAAGAGTGCAGTTATTTTTTCAAGGCTATAATGGAAGTGACAAAGGAGCATATTCGACATATTTTGCTTTATAAGTTCAATAAAAGAAGCAACAACGCAACGGAAATTGCGAGGAATATTAATGCAGTATATGGGACTCGGACAATAAGCGTAAGCTAGTGTCAACGCTGGTTCCAAAAATTCTGAGCCGGAAACTACAGTCTAGAAGACGAGCCAAGTCCTGGAAGATCTGTAGAGCACGACGAGGACGTCCTGCAAAACCTGGTAGAACAAAACCCCATCGTAACTGTTGAGGAACTTAGCAGAGAATCATGGATTCAACCATTAATCGGAAAAGTCAGCAAATTGGGTCAATGGGTTCCTCACAAACGTATCGAGTCTAATCGCTCGCAGAGAGCGAATATGTATTCTTCTTTGCTGTCACATCTCACGAATGAACCTGCTTTGGAGCGAATAGTGACTGGTGAAGAGAAATGGGTTCTCTATAAAAATGTCAAGCGCCGGAGAGAGTGAATAGGGAAAGGAGAAACACTGGTACCTCAGGCTAAAGAAAGTCTTCACCCATGTGAGGTGTTGTTATTTGTTTGGTGACATATGAAAGGTTTAGTCCACTTTAAACTTTTAAACCCAAACTAAACGATAACAAAGATCTACTGTGAGCAGCTTGAGCGGCGTAAGTCAGCGCTAGAAGAAAAACAACCATCTTTGGTTTCAAGACGAAAGGTGTTTTCCCATCATGATAATGCTCGGCCACATACAGCGAGGATAACATTCCAAAGGCTAGAGCAGTTTGAATGGGAAACGATACCCCACCCAGGATATTCGTCAGACATTTCCCCATCTGATTATCATGTATTCCGCAGTCTTCACAATTATTTGGATGGAAAAAATATAAATTCTGGAGAATAGACAAGGTTAGAACAGTACTGGAGGAATACTTTTCTACACGGAGAAGTGAATTTTGGAAGAGGGGCCTTGCAAGTCTACCAGATAGATGGAAGAGCACTATAGAAAATGAAGGAGATTATATTTTAGATTAAAAAATAACTTTATCTTAAATTAGAAAACTAATAGAAGTATAAAAAACTCGCATTATTTATAGGATGACCCAATATATATACATATATATACACGACGAGCTTCTTTCAGTTTCCGTCTACCAAATCCACTCACAAAGTTTTGGTCGACAAAGACACTTTTCCAAGGTGCCACGCAGTGGGACTGAACCCGAAACCATGTGGTTGGGAAACAAGAACGTAACCAAAGATATATTTCGCAAAGAAAGCCCATATAAGTGTATCTTCTCACTAATTTGCTTTTTATGTATGCACGTGTGTATGTATGTAAGGAAGTACGTATGTATGTATACATGATGGTATGCATGTGTGCATATATGCATGCATGTATGTATGTATGTATATATGTATGCACGTATGTATGTACGCATGCGAGCATGTATTATGTATGTATATATGTATGTATGTATGTATGTATGTATGTATGTATGTATGTATGTATGTTAGGGTGTTGCACTCACGATCGCAAGACTTGGACCAAGTGGTGCGTTGTCTTCTTGAGCAAAGCACTTGATCTCAGGTTTTCTGTGATCACACTGACACCTGATGTGTAGTACACCGTGCACCTGCTCAGACAATATCACTTTGATAGAGGCTGTGAGCTAATGCACAGCACATACATTTGATCAATATAAACAAATCGTTCGCGCAGGTTGGTCAATAAGAAATTGCAAATCTGTCTTTTTTGGACTAAAGAGACTACTACCCACTTGTGCAAGTATGTGTACTTATACTTACGTGCCAACCAAGTATCGGGATCAATTTAATAAATCTTTCATAGCATATCATTATAAACTGCATCAATGCCAGATATCCAGGCATTAAATTATCAATTCCCCTTACGTATATTATTCCTCAGACGTTAGTTTCAATTACAACGGCCAGATAATATATCTGCATTACTAACTGATGATGTATGGCATTCGTTATCATAATGCAGGACCACTTAAATCTATTATGGAATGGCAACCCTTGTAATATTATGAACGTCTTAACTTTTATAAGAGTTTTTTGGCGGTGTTGTTGTTTGATATTGTTGTAAGTATTGATTAGTGCTGCTGTAGTTTCTATACTTTGTGTTGGTATTGTTGATGTGTGTGTAAAGATCATAGTATCCTTACGTTAGGTCATGTAAATGAAGCTGACCAAAATTGTGCATGTAGATGTGGTGGGGTGAATTATGTCGAATGAATGGGAGGTGGGGTTCATAAATGCTTATCTTTCGATTCGAGTAACTTGGTCTTCGGGTGAGAGCCCGTGGTCCGCTCATGAAGATCTTGACAGAGTTGAGCCCGAATCAAGAAATAATCATTGAGTATATATACATGCGTACATACACACACATACATAGATACATAGATACATACATTCATACATACATGTATATACATATGACCGCAGCCACTTGGCTGAAACACATAAATAAATAAATAAATACATATGTGTATATATATATATATATATATATACACACACACACACACACACACACACATATATATATATATATATATATATATATATATATATATA
>NC_068990.1:65540032-65543630 GCF_001194135.2 Octopus bimaculoides | reverse complement strand
AACGTTAAAATAAGGGATTAGTCCAAACTCTTCAGTAGACTACATATTTATCAACTTTTTGAAGGAAGTGGTTGATAGTAAAGCTTCAGCTTGCTCGCTTTCGTCAGATTGTGGTCTATTTTCATTCATTTTTGACTTTATATAGTCTTTGGTAGGTAGTTGCTTTTGGGTAGGTGAAATAATATCAATGATAATTAAGTGCGAAGAAGGTGAACATGAAAATTAGTCGCGTAAGAAGGAGGAAATATAAGAGAATATGATAAGAGTATTTGTTTGCGCGGTGCAGTTTGATAGAGAATTATGGTGAAGAGATTTTTTTTGGTTTGATGTGGCAATTTTGTTATTATCTAAGGTTCAGTTAGGTATAAAAGTACAGGTACCAACAGATGCGTCATAGTCAGATCACGACATTCTTTGTATATAAGGTTTTTTGTGGGTTCGCAAAAGAACGATTGTATGTAATGCAATTAGTCACACAGAGTAGGTAAGAGGTTGGATTGAGTGTTGGGTTTTATTAGCGTTCTATTAAGACATTCTAAACAGAATAATTAGAAAAGTTTGGACTGAAGATACTATGTTACTGTAAATATTTAAAGTTTTCTTTTCTGTTTCTTGCGTAGCTAACAATAAGAGTGCATTATATACTCTAGAGTGTATTATATATTTATAAGAGTATAGATAAATGTACATATGTAACTGTACTACTATTTTCTGTAGATATATTGTTATTCGTTATAAATCTATATCTATGGACGCATACACCTACAGAAAATGCGTCATTTCTAGGCATTTATCTGGATGAATATTGATGGAATACATTTATCTGCATTTACAAACGTATACAACCATGCTAGAAACAGAGTAGAAAGCGCTAACAACCATTTATAGTAACATAGTCCCCTCAATTCAATCATTCCCAATTAATCAGTTTAGGATTTCTTAATAAAAAGCTACCTTAGTATATTATTGGAATTTTATCATACGGCTGTAATTCGTGGCCGAGTATATCTTGGTATCAGTAAGCACATGACTTTTACTCGTGTTTTATTTTCCTAGATTCGCATGCAGTTACAAGTAGACGCAGGCACAGAAAATGTCTGGAGAGAGGGGAGGAGGAAGAGAAGAAGAAGAAGAAGAAGAAGAAGAAGAAGAAGAAGAAGAAGAAGAAGAAGAAGAAGAAGAAGAAGAAGAAGAAGAAGAAGAAGAAGAAGAAGAAGAAGAGGAGGAGGAGGAGGAAACAGATATGAGGGAGAAGAGGAGAAGGGAGACAGAGAGGATGAGGTTGGCGCACAATATTTAACTGCTTCTATTTTTCTATTGACTCCGGAAGAATGAAAGACAAGATAGGTCTCTGCAAGATTTTGAATTCAGAACAATTTGACCAGAAGAAATGCAGCAAGGCAATTTTATCCGACGTTGCAACCATACGTCCAGTCCACCACCATGTGTTCCTGATCTATCCAATAAACCTGTATTAAGAAGAGGAGAAGTTAAAGTCAACCCTGATAGGATTTTATCCTACGGTATATTATATTTATCCCAGTCTGTATTTTGTATTTTTGCTGAGAGGCTCTATCTTTTTTTTTTACTAATATAACTAACATTAATAGCATTATTTTCTCAAGTTCTGTCTTGTCATTTAGACAACACAGTCGTTGCCATAGTGGTTGTTCGTTGTTTCAATTCTTTTCCTTTTTTTTTTTCAATCATTTTTCTTTCCTGTTTTATACATTTTTTTACTAATTGCTCTTCATTATCTTCGCTTATATGTAAAAACATTTTTTTCCTGGTATGACTTTATCTCTTTGTCTGCATGAATCGTTTCTGTTAAATTCACCGTCTCTTTCTGACGTTGTCGTCTCATGGTCTTAAATAAAGTCTTATAAAGACGTTTATTGTTATAGTGACTTACCGGATTTAAGCATTGCACAACTTTCATCTATTCATCAACCGTTTGTTTAATTAACAAAAGCCGTGTGTTGGCAACGAGAGTGGGGAAGAAGAGGTGTGGAAGGGAAAGGTAGGATAATTCTTTTAATCATTCATATATTTTTAGTGCATCTGTCAGGATTTGTCTCTGATCAAAGTCACAACAGACAGATGTTTCATTGTTGTAAATGACAAACACACGCGCGTATAGTGTATGTATGTATATATATATATACTTACACAAACCAAGACTCACACATAAATACATACGCATATATGTATACGTATGTATAAACATACATATGTATATATGTATATGTGTGTGCTTGTGGGTAAGTGTATGTTTTAAATATATATATGTATACATACGTCCACGCATACACATTCATGCGCACGTTCTCACACGTACATAAACATATACATAAACACACACTCGCAGACACATATATACACAAATATAGATACAGTCATACATACGCACATACATTCATGCATACTCATACATTTATACATACACATACATATATACATACATACACATACATATATACACATACATACATACATACATACATACAAAAACATACTAAACAATATTCCACTTCCGACTTCAAGAATGTATAATATCATTGTATTATACTATTATTCTAAATGGTAAGTGTTAACTATTAAGATTTTTGGAAAAAAAATTGTTTTTGTTTTTTAATAAACATTAAGTTGTTTTATTATTTGTAGAACAATAAAAGGAATCATTATTAGAAGAACAACTATGTTGTCTTTTCTGTAGAATACATCTGTAGTTGGGTAATGAAGTCTGCTAAAGGTCAGAGGTTGCTATAATTCTCAGCACTAATGGCAAACTTAAATTTGAATTGTTGATCGTTGTAATAAACATTAAATACCTGTTTTACTATATTACTATTTTACTGCATCAGTAACGTCAGATTTTGTTTTACAGTGCGGTTACTTATGGACACTTGCTACTGACGAAGCCCATTGGCGAAAACTTCTCTGCATCATGATCTGAAATATAATATTTTTTCTACCTTAGTGACGGAGGCGCGATTTACCCAGTGTTTATTTGCTCTCATTCCTGGTTGCGTATTTTGCTGAACTACATCTACCAACATTATGATAGATACACTATTTACATTTGACGGATATTTGTCTTCATCTTGTTTGTTGTTAACACAACAGTTCCGCTGATATATCCTCCACAAGACACCTCATGAAGGCTGGAGAGTATATCAGTCAGTATGTCATATATATATATATATATGTAACATATGGTATAATGATAAACAGGGTAAATTTTAGCCATTTTTCTGCAGATTCGGAAAAATGAAGAATAAACTTAAGCGATTTCCGAACGTTGTTGGGTTCTAGTTAGAGGCGTCCACATCATTCTGACAGTTTTCAGAGAAACAAGCAGCCAAACTGTTTATATACTCAACAAATGCAGCAGTTACTCTATGAAGGCGTCCCTAATTTGCATACCGAAAGTGTTTAGCACTATAAATACCAACGGCCTGTCAACGGGGATCTTAGTCCATACAGTAACAAGGTATGATATAATAAATATGTAACATATGGTATAATGATTAACAGGGCAAAGTTTACCCATTTTTCTGCAGACTGGAAAAATTATGAACAACCTTAATCGATTCTT
>NC_068990.1:65536854-65538571 GCF_001194135.2 Octopus bimaculoides | reverse complement strand
TATATATATATATATATAAAGCCTGATTTATTCGCGATCAGAGTTGTTCGAAAACCGAGGTACTACTGCATATATATATATATATATATATATATATATATATATACACACAAGGTGGGATGGTCAAAGACTGAAATGCTTTTGGATCATAGATAAGATCGATTTCATCTTATCTAGAGCTAAATATCAAAACCGACAATTGTGAAATAATTTTATTATATTAAAAATCAAGGTTGTGGCGCTAAATTTAACAGCTAAAGTTATTTCCTGGCCATCATACTTTCTATTCATCTCTAACAGATTTAATCTCAATTGCTCTAATTCCAATTCACTGTGGATTAATCTTCCTTGGTAAATAAGGGAATAATCTCTTTTTTTTAAAATTGATAATGAATACCTCATACATCAATCCTCGTCTATGTTTAGTTTCAAAAGAAACACTGTGTTAAATGAATCAATAATGAATGAATAATAAAACATAAGTTGGAAATGGACTGCCTTCCAAGATCCCAAGTTGTTCAGAACATTGTGGATAGACGCTGGGGCACGCTTTTGCGATCCACAAAGAATATCTGACAGATCACCGACCTGTGTTATTATAGATCAATTCGAATCAGTGTCGAATGAATCAGTGATAAATGAGGGTAGATGTATTAACTTCTTTCACTGATAAGCCATAAAATAACGTTGTCATAGTGATTCGAACTAGGTACCTTATGCTTGAAGCAGTCATGTGTTTTAGTTGAGTGATTAAAATATGTTATATAGGGTTGTCAGTCGAAATTCTGACAGTTTTGCTGTAATAAAATCACGTGACTTTGTCTGACGTTGTTCTGCAACAGACTAACGTTCCTATCTAGAAAGGGTAGGGAGGCGATGGAAGGAGATTCATATCTCGTCTGGTCGGCAGCTAAAAATACCAATGACAAATTCTCGCCAGAAGAAACTTGTCAGACATTTAATGAACTAATATTTCATAGTCGAATTCTCTTATTAACTGTTGTCTCTAATTAACTTCGGAGTCGAAATGAGAAAAAAATGAATTTATTTAAAAAGCCATTTGTAGAATATTTGTAGAATGCTGTATGAGAGTGAAGCCATAATGGCGTATGGTGTAGAGTAAGAAGCACTCATCCCACCGTAGTAGTTGGTTTCCAGTCCAGATTCAATCAGCTGAAAGTATTTTTCAGTCACTGCTCTGTTCATGAGAAGACAATGAACATCCCAACATCCCATTACCCAGCCTTCAGTTCCCATACGTTGGATGCCAGAACAAAGCCATTCTAAAACAGCTTTCAAATGTACACCACTGGAGGCGGGGAAATAGAAGAAAACGGAAAACTACATGGCGCAGAACATTCATAGTTAATACGAATGTGGCCAATATCACACGGCCAGATGCAGAGGAAATCGCAACCAGCGGAAACGATTGCGTTATATTGATGCCCAATGAGCACGGGAAAAACTAAACTGAACTGCAGATAGAGGGATTTGTAGTTCGTCAATATATATATATATATATATATATATATATGGGAGAATATACAAATAATAACAACAGACGAGGACAGGTGGTGTAAATAACAAAAGTATATATTAGTATGACGCTCGGGAATACGGAAAGTCTTTGACGTTTCGAGCTACGCTCTTCAACAGAAAGAATACGGAGACAAGGAGAAAAACACGGAGAAAAAAAATTGAATATGTATATATATGC
>NC_068990.1:65534007-65535655 GCF_001194135.2 Octopus bimaculoides | reverse complement strand
TATATATATATATATCTCCTTATTAAACGATTTATAGTGAGTAGCAGAGAACAGAGAATGATTTGTGTGTGTCTCTGAAAAATCATTTAGTTTCATCTCTGTCGCTAATGCATGAACTTGTTAACTTACAATTCCCATTCTGTAGCGTAGAACATTTTTGCAACCAGTCAAATAAAAATCAATATTATATAACATTCAAGTGAAACTATTTCTTAGTTTCTTAATTACCATTTTATTCCTTGATTATTTATTTCATGAACGATCATACTTGTTTTAATGGAGTTTTGGAGTGCTGACAACAAAAACAAACAAAACGCTTCGATTTGAAACTCACTTTTCTCGGAAAGTCAGTGTAAGGTGTATCAACATATGATCTACTTCAGTCCCTTACACACTACACGTTCAAAAGTCATCCTTAAATCGAGTCAAAAGCTGTCTATTATTATTATTATTATTATTATTATTATTATTATTATTATTATTATTATTATTATTATTATTATTATTATTATTATTATTATTATTATTATTATTATTATTATTATTATTATTATTATTATTATTATTATTATTATTATTATTATTATTACTGTTATTAAGGCAGTGAGCTGGCAGAATCGTTAGCACACTGGACGAAATGCTTAGTGGTATTTCGTCCATCGCTACGTTCTGAGTTCAAATTCTGCCGAGGTCGACTTTGCCTTTCATGCTTTCCATGTTGATAAATAAAGTACCAGTGCAACACTGGGGTCGTGCCTATAGTAGAAAGAATTTTTCCCGTCTATAAATTCAGGGACGATGCAACCTATAATCAGTGCATTAGCAAAGAGTTATATTTTATCACAAAATATAAACCCCTTTTGAATGCTTCCACCACAAATGACATTACTACAAGGGTCTTAGAATAATACCCACGCAAATATTAAAAACGATATATTCAGAACAGTTACTACAGACGAATTTATGCAGAACAATTCCAGTCACTAATACTATAACCACAACAGGCCAATTTTAGGGCACTTGACCATTTAAGAAGACTCTAGCAACAGCATACTACTGTCATACCACTCGTGTCTTTTTCATATGCATTCTCTTCTTTTCCTAATCCCCCTGCTTCTGCTTCTTCTTCTTCTTCTTCTTCTTCTTCTTCTTCTTCTTCTTCTTCTTCTTCTTCTACGTTGTCTCCTTCCTCGGCTACTGCTGCTTAAACAATCAGAACCCACATCCCTCATGTTAAATATTTCTTTAGATCTGCTACTACCTACCTACCGAGCTTTCTCAAAAGTAAAAGAGAGACAGACAGAAAAAGGAAAATGTCCCACGTGTTTGAGAGCTATGGAAATATTTTGCCACCGTGGGCAATTAAAGAATCGTTGTTACAATCATCTGAGATGGAACTGTCAAGGCGCGATATTCGAGCAATGTTGCTATTCAACTTCAAAAAAGGGCGTAAATCAGCTGAAACTGCTAGTGATATCAACGAAACGTTTGGTGAGGAAATGACCAGTGAGTGGTCGGCTCGAAGATGGTTTAAACCATTTCGCAATGAAGACCTGAGCCTTGAAGATCGTGAGTGTAGTGGACGCCCATCTGTCATCGATGACCGTCAATTAAAGACCGTCATTGAGAAAGATCCACGTAAAACCAC
>NC_068990.1:65532870-65533997 GCF_001194135.2 Octopus bimaculoides | reverse complement strand
CAATTAAAGACCGTCATTGAGAAAGATCCACGTAAAACCACTCGAGAACTGACAAAAGAACTTCAAGTTAGCCAGAAAACTGCCTGCAACCATTTACATTCGATCGGAAAATCAAAACAGCTCGACAAATGGATACCACACGATTTGAATGAAAATCAGAAAATGTGCAGATACGAAAGTTGCTCGTCACTTCTTCTTCGTAACCAGACCGGTCCATTTCCCGACTGTATTGTAATTTGCGATGAAATATGGATTCTGTACAATAAAAAATCATTCTTCGACCTGGTTGGACCAAAATGAAGCACCGAAACCCTTCCATAAACCCGAGGTCTTCAAAAAGAAGGTTATGGTGATTGTTTGCTTGTATACTGCTGGATTCATCCACTATAACTTCTTAAAACTCGGGAAAACTATTACTGCAGAAACATATTGCCATAAAATTGCCAAAATGAACGAAAAACTGCGACTTCTCCGTTCCAGACTGGTCAACAGAAGAGGGTCAATCATTCTTCATGACAATACTCGACCACACGTTTCACTAATGACGCTCCAGAAGTTGAAAAAACTTACCTACGAAATTCTTCGTCACCCAGATTATTCTCCAGACCATTTTTCTACCGAATACTACTTTTTCAAGCACCTTGATGGTTTCCTGTGAGAGAAGGAGTTCAAAAATCAAACTGATGCTGAAAGTGCTTTCAAAGAGTTCATCAGCTCCAGAACTCCAGATTCTTATGTTACTGGAATAAACAAACTTGTAATTCGTTGGCAAAAATGTATTGATTGTAATGGTACTTACTTTGATGAATAAAATATATATATATATACACCCACATATGTGTATGTGTGCGTGTATGTGTATGTGTGCGTGTATGTGTATGCATGCATATGTCTATGTGTGTTTGCCTTTGTGTCTCTGCTTGACCCTCATCATCGCTTGTTGGTGTGTTTGCGTCCCCCAACCTAGCAATTTGGCAAAATTACCATGTTGGGGGACTAGATTTTTAAAATGTCCCAGGATCGATTTGTCCGACTAAAACCCTTCAAGGCGGTACTCCAGTATGGCCTCAGTTAGATGACTGAAACAAGTAAAAGAACATATATATATATATATATATATATATATA
>NC_068990.1:65530617-65532860 GCF_001194135.2 Octopus bimaculoides | reverse complement strand
AGACAAGGGTTAAGCTATACATCATAATCCAAAATCGCAGACAAGGGTTAAGCTATACATCATAATCCAAAATCGTTCGATTCCACTGTGTACGCTTGGGGGACTTACCTCCCTTTGTCAGCCATTAAGTACATTGCTGTGTGGCTTTTGAGCTGTTTTAACTCTTGTTTCTAGCAATAGCTGGTGTTGGTCAGTACCTTCTGCTACTTTTGTGACCTCTGTTAATTTTGCCTTTAGGTTCAATTTGCTAAAAAGCCACTCATTTAATTTGTTATATATATTATACACGCGCGCGCACACACACACACACACACACACACACACACACAAAGAGAGAGAAAGAGAGAGAGGTCGATAGACGGGCAGATAGACAAAGAGCTGCATGCATATGCATGTGTGCGTGTGTGTACGTGTGCGAATATGTGTGTGTGTATGTGTGTGTGTGTACGTGTGTGTGTGGGGGGGGGGTGCGTGTGTGTGTGTGTGTGTGTGTCTGATGCGTTTGTCTGACACCACTGCGTCAGGTCCAATGATGATGTGTTTACCTCCCTGTAACTTAGCAATTCGGTGAAAGTTAACGATGGAATGAGTACAGGCTTCAAAAAACAAATAAAGTACTGACGTCTCTTCACACGACTAAAATTTCCTCAAAGCGGCGCCGCAACATAGCAGCAGTCTAATAACTGGCACAAGTAAAAGGTACATATATTATGAGTTTGTATTCGTTTTGCAGAGATAAATGTACCACTGAATCATATAGTTGAACAAGTTATATAGATTGTCGCTAAGACCTGACATATCTATATTGATAGTCTTTCTGGCAACATTCCCAAATATAAGGTGCAACCCTATATTAATCTAGCACAGTCCTTAGCCATCTCCACGGTAATGAATTTAATCATCTTTCCAATCATCTTTCCAGTGTAACGTATAAAAGTTACATGATTTGACAATGCGTCTTCATTACTAGTTTCCATTATATAATTAATAATCCCCTTATGTTAATAAAACGTGTGTACGTTGATGTAACTAAATATCTTATAAAACAATCTCTCATATTTTGTTTTGTTCTCTCTCCCTCTCTCTCTCTCTCTCTCCCTCTCTCTCCCTTTCTTTCTCTCTCTCTCTCTCTCTCTTTCTCTCTCTTCCATGTAATATATATATGTGTGTGTGTGTGTGTGTGTGTGTGTGTACTGAGTGGGAGAGGGAGAGAGAACATGATAGAGAGAGAGAGAGAGATAGTGGGAGAAAGCCTTCCTCGAAGCTGTGTGTTTCAAAACTAACTGAAGAAACGTTTAGGTATCCTGGGATGTTTACCGGAACGGAAATATAAATATGTTTCATTTATATGGATATAGTTGATATTCATATATTTTCCATTTGTTTTTCTTCTGTGTCTGGTTATAGCCCCGACAAATTTTTTTATTGCCGTCATTAGACGAATTACAATATATCTTGGGAGTCTCAAATGTATCTAGTTACCATATATATATATATATATATATATCTTTTACTTGTTTCAGTCCTTTGAGTGCGGCCATGCTGAGCACCGCCTTTAAGCGAGCAAATCAACCCCAGGAAGCCTAGTACTTATTCTAACGGTCTCATTGGCTAAACCTCTAAGTTACGGGGACGTAAACACACCACCAAACATATACACACACATACATATATATATACATATATACATATATACGATGGGCTTCTTTCAGTTTCCGTCTACCAAATCTACTCACAAGGCTTTGGTCGGCCCGAGGCTATAGTAGAAGACACTTGCCCAAGGTGCCACGTAGTGGGAATGAACCCGGAACCATGTGGTTGGTAAGCAAGCTACTTACTACACAGCCACTCCTGCGCCTTTTGTAAAATTTCTGATGTGAAATCGAGTGCTGAAACAGATTTTGCTATATTTGGGGATGGTCGTATATTTTGCCAGTAAAACATACACACTATATACTAGGTCTTCGCTTCAGCTTTATTATTATTCTTACTTTAGTGACCTTTCTCTGAAATCTTTCGTCACACATACTGTGACCTCTTCAGCGACTTTCCATCACACGTGGAATACCTAAGCGAATCATTAAAACATATATATGAATATATATTATGAGTTCATGTTCGTTTTGCAGAGATAAATGTACCACTGAATCATATAGTTGAACAGGTTATATATACTGTCGTTAAGACCTGACATCTGGCAGCATTCCCAAATATAAGGTGCAGCCTATATTAATATATACATA
>NC_068990.1:65529108-65530607 GCF_001194135.2 Octopus bimaculoides | reverse complement strand
TATATATACAGACGCACACATATATTATGTTCATATGTGAGTGTGTATTCATACGTACATACATATGTATATATACAGTCAAAAGGTGAGAGCTATATATATATATATATATATATATACATCTGTGTCTGTGTGTTTGTGTATATATTTATACATACATACATACAATGTATTGTTTTGCATTGGACGTTGCAGTGTTGAATGAATAATATATATCTGTATGGCTATATATGTATTGGGTTGGAAAGAGGGATTTAAGTATACATACCTACATATTGTTTTGTTTTGCATTAGCCGTTGCGATGTTGAATGAATAACTTATATCTGTATGGAGTGTGCATCTGAAAATATCCACAACTCTAAGCATTTAACATCTATTTTCATATTCCGTTGCTGCTGGGCGAGAACGCTGCAAAACAAACACAAAAATTAGAGAGAAAAATCGATCTTTTCTTTAAATTATGCATGCAATGTTCTGTATTTCAAATGGAAATTGAGTTCTTCTGCCTAACTAATCAATACTTTATTAAATTGTATCGAAAATTGAAAGAAATGATACATTGATATATATACACTTGTACCTGTTTTAGCACAAGAATTGTGGCCAAGCTAGGACGACGTTTATGCGGTTTTTTGTTTGTTTTTGTTTCTTGGGGTTTTTAGGTTTTATAAAAAAAATTTTTTTTGATACATTTTCACTAATCTCTGATTTTTTCTTTATTTTTTACTTGCTTCAGTATTTGGACGGCAGTTATGCTGGGGCACCCCCTTCGAGGATTTAGTCGAACAAATCGCCCCCAGTACTTAGGTTTCTTTAAAAGTCTGGTGCTTATTCTATCAGATATAACTCACACACACACACACACACATACATGATGAGCTTCTTCACAGTTTCTGTCTATCAAATTCATTCACAAGATATTGATCGATATTACAGAAAACATTCTTACAAGCAGTTGAACTAAATCCGAAACCACATGGCTGCAAAGCGAACTTCTTAACCATACAGCCATGTCTACGCCTTATAGTTGGCATTTGGTGGCTGAGGGAGTTTGATGTTGCTGCCTTCATTTGTTTCCAAGTTGTAATGTTGGCTTATCCTGGACTCTTGATTGTAGGAGATTCAGTCCTGTCCTGAAGACGTCTACATCAACTCCGTGTAAGTTACTCAAGGCTTTTCAAAAGACAGTGATGAGCTGAAGGCTTTTCAATTCCAAAGTTTTGCAGTATCTGGTCCTGTATTTTGATACGAAGGCCGGTACGTTTTGCACAATCCAATGACGCCCAAATATGAGTATTATTTTTCCATTTTTTTTATGATGGCTTAACTGGCCGAAACTTCGCAGTCACTGACAAAACCTATCCTGTTTGAGAATGCTAAATTTGTACGCTACAAAAGTATAGACTAACCCAGCAGATTAATGTAAATTTGTCTTTATTATACGTGAACATATAAACAAACATTAATATATGTGTGTTTATATATATATATATATATA
>NC_068990.1:65517487-65529064 GCF_001194135.2 Octopus bimaculoides | reverse complement strand
TATTTATGTATACATACGTAAGTACCGTAAAAAAAACTCTCAGTCCTTGAGAGTTACGGCTGCCTATTGAAAATAGAAAATATAATCGTTTATTGAGATTCAATTATCTTGTTTATTCTACCAACCCAATGTGTGTGTGTGCGTGTTTGTGTGTATGTGCGTGTGTGCGTGCGTGTTTGTGTGTATGTGCGTGTGTGCGTGCGTGTGTGCATGCGTGTGTGCGTGCGTGCGTGCGTGTGTGTGTGTGTGTGAGTGAGTGGGTGAATGTGTGCGTGTGTATGTCATATATTTTATATGTATATATTATATAGATATATGCATGAATGTATGTATATGTGTATATAAAAACACTTTAAATAAATAACTCAAATGGCTCGTTTCTTTTATTTCCCAGCATCATTTCCTTACTATGATACAGTGATCAGTCTCTTTACTGCTTGGCAAAGAGAAAGAAATTAAATAAGTTTACTTCTAACAGAAGTGAGGCCTTTATCAGAAACAACAACGTGTTCTCTACACAATTAGAACTGTTGTATAAGACCCCATGATTAAGAAAAGGGGTTTTTCTAATAAAGATTTGGTATTTCGTAACCAGTTGATCATGTTGACGTTATGTCTTGTTGAAAGAGGACAAGATTGGCAAAAAACAATTTTGGCTTAACCGGAAACAATAGTCAGAAAAACTGTTTCATATATATGTCACATATTCTCATATTATTACTATTCACGCGTTCTTTCACAAAAACTCTGTAGTCATATTTTTAAATATTTGTTGATGTTGCTATTGATATTGAGAAAAATCAATAGTAAATACTGTAAATTCTTGTAAATATTCCAGATCTATTTGTTCAACATATCTATTCCTAATCAATAAAGAGGTAAACGTTCAGACGAGGCAGGAATATACGGAGGATGAGTCAGTAGTCAGTCATAGCAAGAGGAAACGGCAATTGTTCCAAAGAAATAACTGGCCGAAACAGAAAGCCAGACTTGCTGGGTTCGATATCTTATTCGCTTTTCTGAATTGAAATTCCGTTGCGGTTCATTTTTGCCTTTCCATTAGCCGAGGATAATATAAGTAACTTGCCTTCCTTAGACGCCCGACTCCTTAGAAGTGGCAGGATCGCCGTTGTGACATAAGGTATATTTCTCTGGTACGAGGTGCGCTTTTAGAGAAACAGAGAAAGAGGGGGATCAAAGAATAAACTTCAGTAGAAGACTGGTAGGATATTTATCGACAATGAAACGATAGAAGTGAAGGCGCTTGGTTAGGATATTGCCTTCGCACACGCAAGATCATGGTTTCGATTCCTTGACTGAGTGGTGTGTTGTGATCTTGACTAAAACACTTCGTTTCATGTTGCTCTTGCCCACTCAGTTGAAAATGAGTAACCCTGTAATAAACTGGTGTCCCTTTCAGAGGGAATGTTATGAACTCGGTCACTTACACACTATGGAAATCAGATAACCAGCCCTTTGTGTCGTAGGACTGATGCAATAATGTCCATTAGTTGATGATAATTATTTTCAAAAGATTAAAAGATATTTGGTTGTTATTTTTAGGAATTCTGACAGCCACTTAAATACATCGTTGACTCGATCTACGTCGCTGATTCAATATAAGGCACGAGAAAAGATATAATTACTCATATCAAAGAGCTTTAGAGCGATGGATTGGCCAGATCGGTAGAACGTACAACATCTTAATAATAGTATTCGATTCTCCCATCGAAGACGACGTATGAGTGTTCAGCTTTTGCTGAACAACCTGCACAAACGATTTGTTTATAGTGATCAAATGTTCGTACCACACATTAGCTCACTCTCTCTCCATCCAATCGACGTTGTCTGAACAAGTACACAGTGTACCAAGCGTCAAGTGTCGAAATGATCGCACAGCAACGTGAAATGAAGTGTTTTTGTCCAAGAACACAACGCACCACCCGGCCTAGGAATCGAAACCATAATCTCACGATCCTAAGTGCAATACCCTAACTTGGTATAAAAGACGGGCTGCAGCAAATTCTTGGCATAAAAGATGTGCTACAGTAAACTCTTGGTATGAAAGATGGGTTACATTAAACTCTTGGTATAAAAGATGAACTACAGCAAATCTTTAATAATAATAATAATAATAATAATAATAATAATCCGTAGCGAATAACAAACATGACGTACGTGTACGTGCGAGCTCTGTACGAAGTTAGATTAAATCTGTGATCATCGGCAAACAGGATTTAAGAAAGAGCAAAAAATATGAAAGAAAGTTGGTTCTTAATGTAAATCATTTCAGGACACCGAAATATTTCTCTCTATATGAAACATAGTTGCTGTCAGGCACGTTGTCACAGAAAGACAAGTGTGAAAATGTAAACAACACGCGGAGATGCGATTTGCCTATACAAGAACTGAAGCAATACGCGAGAATGCGACATCGCTACAAGAAAAAAACTGTGAATACAAATAATCGTATATGCAGTCTCATTTCTACACAAATACACATAAATGTAATGCTTATATGATTCACACATGTACCCTTATATTTCGTACATAAACAAGACAATGAAGAACACACAATGTTTAGATAGATTAAACGAGACAAATAATAATAGCAATAAATATAAAATGCAACACGTCTCATTTTAAATAGAGAACAAACAGTTATGCTCGGTAATAAAACTTCGAGAAGAAACAGATATGCCTCGGTAATAAAACTTCGAAAACAAATAAAGGCGAATTTTTATCTAATGAGCTTGAGGCGCTCGAGATACGAAAACAAAAATAGTATACAACCAGAAACGGTGCTCTGCCAAAAATTAACTCTGAACAGGCAGACCCCTCTCCTAATGTCACTGCCCAAGCGAAAAACAAAATCAAAAGAGAACGGTGGACAGATGACGACTGCATCTAAGTGCTATATGCATTTTACACTGCAAAACTATACCCAGGAAACACAGAAATAACAAGAGAAACATACCAAATATGGAGAAGAAGAAATACTGATAGAAGGAGAAATGTCTCAGAGAATACACTTGCGAATGTCCGGTGATATATCCCGCGAGAGGGAAAAGTGCCCCAAACTGAAATAAACAAACTAATAGATAAAATACACACGGAAAATAAAACAAAACACGTCATAACTCAAACAATGGGTCGCAATCAGGCGAAAAGAGCACACTAGACATTATATCTCCGAAAACGCATAAGACACCATGATAGAAAGAAGGGAACACAACAGAGATAACACTGCAAACAGTAAATAAAAGGCTAAACCAGAGTAAAATCTCTACGCAGCTACCCAACCCAGAAATAAATAGAACGGCACAGCAAATCAACAACATTCATAGACAGGTGAATACTGAAGTACAAATCAACAACAAACAAAATAACACAACACCATAACAGACCAGCTATAACCGAGTACGAAGACGAACCGATTGAAGAAATAACAATAGAAGGAAAAATAGACATTACACAGTCGATAAATATGAACCAGCGTAAACGTCTCCTCGTGCTACAGAAAAATAAACCACTCTATGAAAGGACAAATAGATACAGCAGAGCCTTACAAGTAATAATGACCATGTCAAAAGATACACTAAATATCAACAAACTAAATGACTTGATCTATTCAACACTTGTAGTGATATCCAGGGAAACTGGACTTTACCCCTACGATGAGGAAAAAATCAAAGCCAAATCTCAAACGCCAAAATGGAATCAGATCATAATAAATAAAATTCAAAAGCAAAAGAAAGACTTATCACTACTTTGTGAATTAGAGAAAACGGGATCAATTTTGAAAAATAAGAAGTGTCCCATATAACAAAACAATACAAAATAAAAAAATAAAGAAGGTACCTAGGAGGTAAAAGAAAAAATTATACAGGGCATAGCAGCAAAAAAAACCGTATAAAAAACAGGAAAGCTTCTTCCAACAAAACGGAGAATTCAAAATAAACACAAAATTTTTTATAGAAAGTTAAACAAAAGAACTATATTAATAAATGCAATGCTAACATCAGCGATTCAGTCATACTGGAAAGCAATATGGAGCAAACGAAAAAAGAACAACAAAATTGCTCAGTGGATTCGTAGGGGTAAAGAAAGGAAGAACACAATAGAACAACAGATATGGCCCACCATCACAGACCAAGATATCATGGACAGACGGAAGAGTACCAGCAACTGGATAACTTCAGGGATAGACAATATCCCCAGCTTCTGGTTGAAACTTTATTGATAAGTGAGCCAGAATCAACACCAAAGTGGATGCTGGAAGGGCAAACCACCCTAATTTCCAAAAACAAAGACACCGTACACCCACAAAATTACAGACCAATAACATACCTATCAACATCCTACAAAGCCCTAACATCAGTCATTTATAACAGGCTTATAAAGCACCAGAAAAACAACAATGTCTTACCAGAAGAACAAAAAGTGTGCCGGAGATGGATGTATGGCTGTAAGGAGCAACTTCTGGTAAACCGAGCAACAATAGAGGCCTGTAAGAGGAGAAAGACAAACCTGAACATGACTTGGATTGATTACCAGAAAGGATTCGACAGTGTTCCACACTCATGGATACTGGAATCTCTCTGCACAAATAAGGTAGCCACGCTACTACTAAAATATACTAAACATGCAATGGCAATATAATATTAAAAAATGACTCACAAGTTACTAAAACTTACCCCATACCCATAAAAATAGGGATTTTCCAGGAAGACTCACTGTTACCCCTGCTTTTCTACCTTTCTCTGACTCCGCTAACAAACTTGTTAAACGAAACCACCATGGATTATAGGTACTTCAGGCAAAAAATAAACCATTTCTTGTACATGGATGACCTAAAACTTTACGCTAAAAGTACCATGGAACAGAGAAATCGTATCAAAATTGTTCAGTTTCAGCAATGCTGGATTTGTTACTAGAACCTGAAACAATATCAAAGAACATCGAAAACATTAAAGAACACAAGGACTCGAGTTCTGTCCCACTTGATGGTATCTTTTACTTTTATCATAACCTCTGGTTGACCCAAGCCATTGTAAGTTAAATAAGTCGTACGGAAACTGTGTGAAAGGCGGATGGATAGATTCTACCTGTGATTTAAAGTCTCCTGCAAATTAAAACCGTATCTATTCCATCCGTGAATTACGTTCAGGATACATGCATTTGTGGAATACTCAGCCACTTACACGCTAATTCGACGATCAGGTTATTAAATTGATCACACAACTGAATACTTATCGTCGAAACGGACGGAGATCCAGTTTATTCTATCCTTAAATTATTTAGTTTTGTGCTAATGTGAGATATTTATTAATGAGTTTCGGTTCGATTATATTTCCTATGATTTTAGTGGATGGAGAACGTGAATGAAACAATTTCCTATATTATTTCCCTAATACTCTCAATCTAGATTTTCATTAGGCGTAAAATATGTTATTATTACTGAAATCTGATTGATTAAATTGATTATGGCCTTCTCAACTAAAACAAAAGATTTTGTGTCTCAATGAAAGAGTTGTTTAAATGTCATAGATTATAGATGAGGACCACCTTAAGGCCTAAAAAGTTTAGCTGACTTACTCGCTCCCACCGACAGATATTTTTTCACCCATCCAGGATTGACAGAATAAGTAGAACAGGTGATACAAGGTCAGTGATTATGCACATTTGCATGTAAAATAGAGGAATGGAAATATATTATTACCATTATAGTTACAGGGAAGGCGGGGAGCTGGCAAAATCGTTAACACGCTAGATAAAATTCTTAGCAGTATTTCGCCCGTCTTAACGCTCTGAGTTTAAATTCCGCCGAAGTCGGCCTTGCCTTTCATCCTTTCGAGGTCGATAAAATAAGTAGCAATCAAACACTGATGTCGATGTAACTGACTAGCTCCACCCATCACCACACGTATTTCAGACCTTGTACTTATAGAAGAAGAGATTATCATTATAGCTAGTGGGTGTAGAATGGCAGAATTAAGCAGCAAAATGGTTTTCGGTATTTAATAAGAGCGAGTCTCTCCGACATGTTTCCGTCATAGTTTCCACCAGCCTGTTTTGACTCACAATACTTGGACCGACTCAAATGAAACTGAAGGATGGGAAACTATGAGGAAGCTCATCTGAAAACCTGTAGCTGTTCTTGGTCGGTAGACTTAACCGCCATCAAGATTAACACCATCATTTTATCTGTGGAAGTTTTTAGCGCAGTCCACTCTGAGTAGTAACTTAGTATTGAATATTGAATATTGTTGCTTCTTATTGCCACATCTCAGATCCTTGGTTCCTGCCTCTATTTCTCACACTAGTCTTTGAAGTCAGACAAAAATATTATGATACTGCGGCCCCTCTTTTGATTAACCACACAAAACCTTCCTCCTTCTGATGTTTAAATTATGCCTAGTTGACTTTGCCTCTTATCTTTCCGCAAGCAATAAGAGAAAGTACCAGTCAACGATTAGAATCAATGCAATCGACTATTACACTAAAATAAGTGCCCTTGTGCTTGTGTTTAAAAAAATACTTCATCATTGTGATGTTTCTTTGAATGTCTTGTTGTTTTATTAGTAACGTCTTCACTGACAACTTAAGTGAAAACAATGAAAAATATGATATACCAGTCAGTAACACGGCGTGAGCAGTAACTACACAGATGCCATTGCTTGTTGCCTATGTGAAAGTAATTGTAGGGGAGAAGACTGAATAATAATGAAGCCACAAACAGAAGAGTTTAGAAAGCATATTTGGTGCGCATGCGTGATTGTGAGGTTAAGACGTGTGTCTTGAGTTTGATCCCATTGTGTGAATTCTTTGACATGTGTTCTAACATAGCCTAGGATTCTCCAATGCTTTGTGAATGAAATTTCATAGATGAAAATTGAGGAAGCCTGTTGTATACAGACAGACCGACAGACAGACAGATAGATAGATTGATAGATAGATAGATAGATAGATAGATAGATAGATAGATAGATAGATAGATAGATAGATAGATAGATAGATAGATATCGCATCGTATTTGATAAAGAATATATTTTTAAATGTATTGCTCTCGATTCACATATGTAGAGTGATATATATTTTGGTACAGTTTTTATGAAGCACAGATCATTTATTGTGGTTACTAAAGGTTTTTTACAATTCTTGTTTATTCAATAATATTTGGAAAAAAATACTTTGGAAAATAAATCGTTTCTGCTTCCGTTAAGGTGTATAACTCTTCGATTGTACAAATATTCATCTTCCCTTAATAGTGCAATGAGTTTCAAATGTTAATAGCGGAAAATTTTTTAAAAAGAGAAAACGGATAAATCGAAGATAGAAAAATAAGAACCGGAATTGAACAAATATAGACTTAAATGAGATCAATAATTGAAGGAGGAGGAGTAGTGAACGTAATAACAAAGTGGAGAGGAAGGAATGACAAGAACGAGCAGGGAAATGAATAATGAAAAACGAAACGAGAAAATGTTGCTGGGTTTCGTGAGATGAGAGATTATAAGGTCGAATAATTTGACGTTTGAGAACGGAAGTGTTCAGCAATACAAGAACCTAATTTGACGAGAGGCTATGTTTGCATTACCTGGTCCTGCCGTCCACAAAGACATTCAACCATAGTGCTCTTGAACTATAGCAGTCAGTCGTAAGGCATAATAGCACATGCCATGCTTTTATTGTGTTTGAGGCGGGGGGGCTATGTGGCCGCGGCGAGTGGACATAGACACCCTCCAGACTCTTCCATCTCTGAGTGGAACATCTAGAATGTGATAGCCTGAGCGAGAGAGAGAGAGAAAGAGAGAGTGAGAGAGAGAGAGAGAGAGAGAGAGAGAGAGAGAGAGAGAGAGAGAGGGTGGAGGTATGTTCCAACTCTAGACCGGGAACCATTTTAGGGGAAAAGACTGGAGCAACATCAGGTAAAATGCCTTGCACAAGAACACAACGCACCGCCCAGTTTATGAATCGAACCTGCAAGCTTATGATTGTGATCCCAATACCCTAACCACTAGACTACGCACCTTCATATGAGAACTCCTGAAGATGAGGATGAAAGGCAGAAATGTTACATTACCAGTTCTGCAGCCTAATGATTAGGTTTCTTCTTCATGTCCACAAAATACTCCCTCATAAACTGATAACCCTCTACTAATCTTATGAGCAATTATTTATGACAGTGCTAAACACATCTGAGGGATGGTTCTGAAGCTACAAATACAGACGCCTGAAACAACCTTGATGCAACTAAAAGATGTTTCAACTCAACTGATAAGTAAATATTTACTCATCATAACAGAACACTACAACTATTGATTCACAGTCTTGCTGTTTATTCTTGCTAACTCGTTTACCCGTAACATATCGCTTTTCTTTTGAATTAACAGGCTGCATACACTGTTTGCCCTACTCCACCGATGTAGCTATCTCTTCTTCTGAACCCTTCGCTCCCTTGTCCTTCATCCTGTATCCTGCACTAAACCCACCTTTCATTTCCCCCAGGTTTTCCTCCCTTAACTGCGTTTATTTAATTTATTTATTTTTTCCTATCAAATTTCAAACTGAACATTAAACTGAAATATGTTACCCACGTTCAAGGGTCTAAAATGTCTAAAACACAGTATTTCCTCCAAATAGCTAAGAGATTATCAAACAAAAGAGAAGCGGAAAACAGAAAAGTGCCGCAACATCAAACAGTGAACAAACGAAGATAAGACGATGATTAAACTGCAAAAAGCATATAGCATTGTGTCGGAGCCTGACATCTCACATCACCAAAACTACTAAGACTCAAACACAGCAAAATATCCGCCTCACCAGTACAGATATCCTTTCTACTTCAGAGGTTTCTAAATGGAAAGAAGATACGTCGTATTTACTAGTGTATAAGTGGCACCCCTAATTTAGTGTTAAATCTTGATAGAAAATGTTTCCTGGCCAAAAGTTTGAAACATAGGTCTGAAAATTAAAATGTTTATATTAAATGCCCAAAGTTATATCTAACTTGCAATATATTATAATTTGGCCAAACGTTTGGAGTATAGGTCTGAATTCTTTTTTTGTTCTAGATATTGAAGCAGTGGATCAGCTATTAGATAAGTATTTGAATCGAATTATACTTGGACATTACAATTTTAATTTTTAAACGAATGTTCCAAACTTTTGGCAACGACTGTAGTTCTAGCCTTGCCCCGTGTGTAAGTTACACCCTAGTTTTTTTGTTTTTGTTGTTGTTTTTTTTTCAGTTAAAATCCAGTATAGAATAGCTCCACATATACACGAGGCACACACTACCAAAATAGACTCCCAGCAACCTCTGTCTCAAGCAGCAAGTCAGCTACGAAACATATATATCCGGTGTGTAAGGAGTTCTAAACGGTGGAGACTGGTCCCAAGAAAGGTACTCCCGATATATTGATCTCGAGAAGGGTCAATAAAAGCAGTAGCTGCCATGAACTATGATTGGTTCAGATCTTCCGTTTTCGCTTATAGACATTGAGCATATATCAAATCAAACCGATATCTGACAATCATATTTCTCGACCCACTATCGGTGAACCCAAAGCCTTTTCAATAATAAATCGAAATTTACTGGACAATACCCATCGCTATCGATTGCGCCTTTCATATCGATTGTTAATCGATCAAATAAGTACTTGTAGTTGCTGTTATTACTGTTTTTGTCGTTTTTAATGTTGTTGTCGTTGTTGATGCTGTTATTACTGCTACTTTTGTTGCTGTTGTCACTGTTCTTGTTGCTTTGGTGCAGCTACTGTTGTGCTGTTGTTGCTTTGGAGCTATTGCTGTTTTGTTGTTGCTGCTGGTGCTGCTGGTGCTGCTGGTGCTGCTGCTGCTGTTGTTAACGCGAAATCAAACTTGATTAAATAAATCTGTAATCAAAGGAACCCCACCTATTAGCTATTACTTTTTTATCTTATATTTGTTTCAGTTATTAAGACTGCGGCCATGCTGGGGCATCGCCTTGAAACATCTGTAGTCGAATGAACACACCAACACCGATTTCAAGCGGTGGTGGAGGACAAGCATGCGTGCACTCACACACACACACACACACACACACACACATACACTCACACACGCACACACACACACATACACACACACGCACACACACACACACACATGCACACACACGCACACACACACACATATATACGACGGGCTTCTTTCAGTTTCCGTCTGCCAAGACCACTTACAAGGCTTTGGACTGCCTGAGGCTGTAGTCGAAGACTCTTGCCCAAGGTACCACACAGCGGGATTGAACTCTGAAATATATGATTGAGAATCAAGCTTCTTACCACACAACAACGCCTACCCATCTTTATATATGTGTGTATGTATGCATATATATGTGTGTGTGTGTGTACATATATATGTATGTATGTATGAATGTATGTATGTATATATGTATGTATGCATGTATGTCAATGTTCAGTCTTATTTCAACGATTTCTAACGTAGATCCAAGGCTCCTTCATTGGAATTTCAACATCAACAACGGGGTATCTATGTATGTATGTATGTATGTATGTATGTGAGCAGATTTGTATGTTTTGCTTTATGTATGTACGCTCATACATATAGTTGCATATCTAAACATGCTCATATGTATATTTAAATGCTAAACATCAGGAAAGTTTTACAAATTTTTACAGTTCCTGTGATGGATTGGATCTGTAGTCTTCGAATTAGCTTTATCCTTTCTGGTTTTGAGAAGCCTAATTTCTCAAGATTGGTATTTAAGCAGTGTGTTATATATCCCAGGGCCCAAATAATTACAGATATAAACCTGAACTTGTAATCTGAATAGAGTTACTGCAGATTTCTCGATAGTTCAGCGTAGGTGTTCATTTTTTCGCTGATCTTCAGTTTTATGTTAACATCAGGGGCAGCTAATTTCCAGAAATGTGCACAGTTTCTCTTCTCTATCCCAAATCCTTATATCAGATCTGTTGTGCTTAGATTTTATTGAAATCCTCACTGGGACATTCCACCAGTAATCCTTTTTATTATGAGTGGCTATGGCTTCTACCATACTGTGGGTTCTTATTTCTTTGTCTTCGGAGTTATCCTTTCAAAGGATTTCATTATAGAGTGTCCTAGCTACATCATGTCTCATGTATGTATGTATGTATGTATGTCGTTCCTATTATGCATAAGTGTCGTAAGTCCAAAACGTTGCTTTTTCAAAAAACGTAAAAATAGTTTCAGCTTTCTATTTCTTTTTACATTAGCAACATTTTCAGCTAAACAATAATACTTTTTTGGGTGCGTAAAATCGTAACTCCATGCATGTATGATATTTTCAGTCAGAAATATTTTTGCAAGTGTCGTACGTGGGAGTTGCTAAACTTTTGACAAATGCTAAACTATTGTACCACACTTTGACAATTTTCATATCTTGGAATCTGAAGCAGCCGGGGATACGATAGCGTAATCAAAAGAACCGGCTATTGCAAGCAAAATTTGATATTGAAAAAGAAAAGCGCATTTGGCCAAATTTGAGCATACGACAGTTTAACATAATAGCAACGACATATATGCATA
>NC_068990.1:65516157-65517430 GCF_001194135.2 Octopus bimaculoides | reverse complement strand
ATATATATATATATACATGTATATATTATGTGTGTATACATATGTACGTATTATTCATTTATTGTCATTCTTGAATAAAGCACACCATACTACATTACCTTATGTGTTCTCTTTTGAAGACAATGAATTGTAATTCAAGAAAAAATTTACTGCTATTACTAGCAAGTCAAACAGCCGCATAGTGGCACACTCGGTTTCAAAGTTTTTAGAAGTAAGAAAAGAAAAAAAGGAGAGCAACAACCAAGATCAATTTTTTTTCCAAAACATAGCCTCTCCCACTCTTGCAATATTTGACCTTGTACCTAGTCAGGATCAATCAATAATTATCGAACACTTCATTATTCACATTGTATTTTGTCTTTCTTAGTGCAACCTGTATTTTCGTGACCAATTGAAATTATTAAAAGGAATATTAGTGCCGAGAGTGTTCAGGTATTTATATATTCATTAAACAATACACAGAGACTTTGCACATTCAACGTGGTTTACAGTCGTCGTTAGGTGGCAGAAATACATTCGAGAAACATTAAACATTGACCAGCCTGGTATCTTTGTCGTCTTTGCCTTTTTGTTGTTTCAGTTATTGGACTGCGACCATCCGGTTGTCAAGCGGTGGAATAAGCACATGCACACACACTCACACTTACCCACCCACAACCACCCACCCACACACGCATACACATACAACGGGCTTCCACACATTTTCCCGCCTACTAAGATACACTCATGGGGCTATTAGTAAAAGGCACGTGTCCCCAGGGTGCTGTGCTTTAGGACCGAACCTGAAACCACGTGGCTCTTAATCACACAGTCATGTCTATGCCTCCGGACAGTAAATTTTACAAGGTTGATAGATGCTGACAAAGTAGTAGTAGTAGTAGTAGTAGTAGTAGTAGTAGTAGTGGTGGTGGTGGTGGTGGTGGTGGTGGTAGTAGTAGTAGTAGTAGTAGTAGTAGTAGTAGTAGTAGTAGTGGTGGTGCTGGTGATGTTGCTGCTGCTGCTGCCTCCTGACGGCGGTGGCGTTGGCGATATTGTTCGAATGCTTTGCCGTGCATCACCAAATTCTTACAAACAGATTTCCCTGCCTGAGCAGCTCTGGATGTCGAAATAGAAATGTCGACGTCTTTATATTTATATTTCAGCCTCACTGAATTCAACTGAAAAGAATCTATCAGAAAACCGAATTTTCTCTACCACTACCGATATATACATACATACATACACACTTATATACGTATATATACGTACGCATATATATATATATATATATATA
>NC_068990.1:65515211-65515780 GCF_001194135.2 Octopus bimaculoides | reverse complement strand
ATATATATATATATATATATATATACATATATATCTATGTAAGTAAGTATGTATGTGTATATATGAATGAATGTGTAAGCGAGTCGGCAGCATCATTAGAACGCCCGTCGTATTGCCTTGTGGTATATATACCACCACCTTCCGTCCCCTGATCAAATCTTGCCTACATCTAATTTACCTTTCAACCTACCACGGTTAATAAATTGACTACCAGTTCTATCGCAATGTACTACCGGAATTGTGAGAACATCAAACAAACAACTTTGTTGCATTTGTTCCGTCTTTTTGCTTCCTGAATTGGAATACAACCTTGAAGAATTTTAGTCGAATAAATCGACTCCAGTACTTTTTTTTTATTAAGAATTGGTACCTATTCTATGGTGTCTTTTGCCGAACTGTTAAGTTACGAGAATGTAAACATACCAGCACTGGTTGCCAAGCGATGGTGGGAAACAAACGCATGCATACATCTATACATCTATACATACATACATACATACATACAGACAGACAGACAGACACACACACACACACACACACACACACACACACACACACACACACACACA
>NC_068990.1:65511381-65514856 GCF_001194135.2 Octopus bimaculoides | reverse complement strand
AAGGTCACACTGTCTCTATCTAGAGTAAAATAGCAATACTGCCATAGATTTGGGACGATGGGCCCGCAGTTTTTTCCATTACATTCCCAAACAACCACAAAGATCTACAAGGCAAAGATGTAGATGTGTTTGCTTAATACTTGGTGGAATTTTTATGAGATTCTAGATGAACGTACATTAGATAATAACCTCACATAAGGGCGTTTCTCTCGTTAGTTATAACTCCCCAGACTGCAACCCCCTTGATTATTATTTGTGGGGCGCAGTTGAGCGAGAGACCACCGAAACACCTTATAACACCAAACTTGAGGTGAAGGCAAGGATTATGGCAGCATTCACCAACTTAAACAAAAGAACCGTCCAGAAGAGTTGCAGGAGATTTCGAAGGCTGTGGTCGAAGCCAATGGAGATTTTATTTAATAAATTGACTCTCTAGTATTTCAAGATATTTTTATGTAAGTTTGATAAATATATTTGATTTTCATCAAGGACTGAATTACCTGATTTGTACTTCTTAAGGACTGTTGGAATCATATTCATTCATTCACGGTTAATCTTTGCTACTGTCTCATTTTTTGGAGCAAGAATTTGCCCTTTTATACCACCATTTATGTGAATTATAATCATTACTTTTGGAAATACCGCCCATCAATTCAGCTGGGGAATTCACCATGATAGCAATATGCACCAAATTAATATCCCCATTCCCATAAAATGATAGTTTCCCATTTCCTAATTGGAGGAGTCAGGTTTAAAACTGTTCTGCACATTCATCCCCATGTAATAAAGCTCACATGTTAGTATTGAAGGAGAATTTCTGTACTTTATTCCATAGGTGTGAAGACTTAATAAATGCTTTTATTTCATCAGATTTTGTTCGCCTCGGAATGACTGGTAATGTCTGTCTGAAGTCTCTTGATAAAACTAATGTAACTCCTCCCATAGATTTATTGTTGACTCTTACGTCCTGTAAGGTCTTATCAAGAGCTTCCATTGCACCTGTATGTGACATGGCGCATTCATCCCAAATGATCAGGTAACATTGACGCAACACTTCTGCTGAATCTGAACCTTTGTTTATGTTACAAATTGGACTGTCATTTGTGGCCAGGTTTAGCGGTAATTTAAAAGCAGAATGAGCTTTTCGTCCTCCTGGGAGAAGGGTGGCAGCAATACCAGACGATGCAACAGCAACTGCAATTCTGTTTTGTTGCCTTACCTTAGAGAGAAGCAATGTTGTTACAGATGTTTTACCTGTGTCACCAGGAGCATCAAGAAAGAAAATTCCTCCGCTTTTTTCTCTGACTGACGAAATAATTTTATCATATGCACAGCGTTGTTCTGGAAGAAGTTTAGGTCCATGTTCATTTGCAAATGCAGCCAACTCTGTGGTGTCATAATTTGCCTTTCTTGCTATGTCTCTTGAAGTTAAATCACTCATTTAACGGTTTGTTTTTGGCAGTCCAGAGCCAGACTCTTGCAAATTTTAGCCTCTCATAGTCAAAACTTGATCCTCAGTTTACATCAGTGCTTGGTTAAAAATTGTTTCAGAGAACTGAATATTGATATTTGGATCTGCCTATTGAACTGTATACTTTAAGTTCTCAGCCATGTTCTCACGATGTCTATAGGGACTGCCAAGTTGACACATGTTCAGTATAATTGCAAAAAGGTTACGGAGTTTCCTTGGAGAATCTGATACTGATGCTTCAGTCAATGCAAAGTCCCAATGCTCATCAATTTCTAATAAACCTTGTTGATAGCATGCTTCCTTATAAGTTTCACACACATGGCCATTTACCCACCTCGAATCTCGGAATGATTTGGGACCACATACTTCATGAAAAAGTAGCCGTAAGTTGCAGCATTCTGCTTATCTTGGGGGGACGCAGCAAACTCTTTACTGGGGTAATTGTGGGTAAAGGAGTTTTCTTACTTCTTCATCTACTTGACACAACTTAAAAAAGGCAGTAAGGGGAGTTTCTTTTAGAGAAAGTGCTTGTTGCAAGGTTGTTTGTTTTGTAAAGATAACCCTATGGCCATTCTTTAGACGGACACACAGATGAATGATGGCTGGGAGCCTCCCATGAACAAGAAAATTGAAGATGCGCCAAAAAGTCTCATTGGTACTGATGTATCTTCCTCTGTCATACTCTTCATCTTCATCATTTTTATTTATCTGCTAACCGCAATTCTGCATAAGAGTGTATGTTGCAGCAGCTAAACCTTTGTTTATATATTTGCAAACATACTTAATAGAGTTAACAGAGTTGCATAATTTAACATTGACTCTGCCTCCTGTACTCGTCTTTGCTTCGCTGTAGAATACTGATCATCTACATCTACTCCGTCTCCTCTTGTACAGAGTGAGAATATTGTTCTCGAAAACTTTTTCGAAAATTAAATTGGAGAGTAAATGAAAATATGAATTGCGTGAATATCTTCACAAAAGTGATTGAAATAAATGGCGACTGCGGAACGCCCCATGCACATACACACCTACACACACGCGCGCGCACATACATGCAGAAAGATGTATGCATATGTATTTATGTTTGTAAGTATACATTACAACACACCCCTCAACTGGCTCACTCTCTCTCTCTCTCTCTCTCTCTCTCTCACACACACACACACAAACACACACATATCCATAAATGTATACAAACGTACATACAAAAACACACGTGTGCGTGTGTGATTGACTACAAATACATAGAGCTAAACACGGCACGTAAGAAGTAAATAAATAAAAAAATTTACGGAAATTAATGAAGTGTGCGAGTTCAAGCGAAATAATGCCCATATATTTTTGGACGCTCCATGTTGAATTGCAAGATTCTATGATATTTGTGTAATAACGAAATCAAAGCTGGAGTGTGTGTTTATATTACAAAGTCAGCGTGTGTTCATATTAGAGAGACAGTTTGTGTGTGTGTGAGAGAGGGGGAGAGAGGACATTGCAAACGATGAATGAAATAGACATGAAATGCAAAATCGTATGAATAAAAGCTCATTAAAAACTATTTTTTACTAAATGGTTGCAAATAGCGAATTAAAACTTGAAATGAAAACATTAAAATAGAGAGTGAGAGGTTATGCAAATGAAAACGGAAAATTTCGCCGTTGTTAACTCAATACCGGAAATTGACATTGAGATACCTTTTTAAAGAAGTGAATTATATATATTAATGCAGCATTATTTTTAATGAAAAAATAAAACTGAAGACCCTATTATGTATCCGAGGTCAAATCATTCATGCACTTCGCGCAGCCGTTTTCGCATGAAAAGCGAACACACACACACACACACACACAGGCCTATTTTATATAAGAGATTTCGTTTTTGTATCTGGTTTGCAAGAGTCTTTATGTGAATTCGTGTGTCGAAACAAATTGAGCCGGTGTGTTAGATAATAACGCACTAAGGCAGTATGGCTCTCTCCAGACACAACAATATATATATATATATATA
>NC_068990.1:65497086-65504410 GCF_001194135.2 Octopus bimaculoides | reverse complement strand
TGATGCATCAATACCAGCAGATGACAACGTTTCTCTAAAAGAAATGGAAAAACTTTCAAAATACAAAGACCTGGAAATAGAGATAACTTGAATGTGGAATCTAAAAACAGAAACAATTTCTATCATAGTAGGTGCCTTAGGTATAATAAAAAAATATTCAGACAAATACATAACAAAAACACCAGGACTTACAAATATATATAACATACAGAAAATTGCACTACTGGGCACTGCACACATTCTACGCAAAACACTTTCAATACAGTAACCATAAGAGCATCACAGCAAACCACAGCACATACCCAAGGCGCACAGAGCTGCGCTCGGTAGTGAAGTGAAAGCACGTTATAAAAATAAAACTACTGAACAATAATAATAATAATGAAGGTGCCCTAGGTATGTGTTATTGAAGGTGCGCTAGGTATGTATTATTGTAGGTGCCCTAGGTATGTGAAATACAAAAGATGTAGCATCTTAAAGCGAGAACCCTTCCTGTTATTGTAGGCGTCCCAGGTATGATAAAAAAGGGATGTCAGAAACATCTAGATAAGATCCCAGGAGAACAATGTCTCAGAGAAATCCAAAAGATTGGACTGACAAGTACTGCCCACATCCTTAGAAAAACGCTATCCATTTAAATCTCTGGGTTGTATTACATGAAGATATTTCGCTACTTCCCCTCTCCAAGCTTTCAGTCATAATGTAACATCTCTTGTCCTTCACTCGCCCCAGGACGCTGGTTGTCTCCGCAAGTGACTGTAACAAACATGGAGATCCAAAGTAAAGAATAATAATAATAATTATAATTATTATTATTATTATTATTATTATTATTATTATTATTATTATTATTATTATTGTTATTATTATTATTTGAGCCGGCAGGCTCAAAGATTTTGGTCCGGCTCCAGCCTGTCGATATCCAGAAAGGGACCACCACACACGGCGTAGGTGGAGCAAGCAAATTAATGCTGTGGTCATGAAGTGTTACCACCTGAGCAACTCGATAAATGAAAATGGTGCTCAAATTAGGGGTTACTGACAACGTATGTATGGTCACTGGAGAGAAAAGGGATTGTTTCAACTTACAGAAAAGAAACTATGTGATCAAGCTAGAGCAATAAGAAAACATCGTTGGTTCACAGAAGTAGAGCTCGAAGCTATCAAAAGATGGGTCTTGGAAAATAGCAGCAGAGATACCGATGAAAATACAGTTCTTACTAATAAGAGTAATCTCATAGCACAGGAAAGGAGCAGTGGTAGTTTACTTGATGAGAGACATATAGATGATCTAAAAGAAGACAATAAAATTAATGGCGACGTGACAGATAAACAAAAGGCAATCTGCGACAGAATAAAGGCAAGACTACAGGAGAACGATAGCGACATTATTTGCAACCTTAAAAAGGTTGATCGATGGAAATTGAACCAAGAAACGAAAAATGTCATTGAAATTCTGAAATACATCAGAACAAACAACATCACAGAAACAAATAATTTGATCAAGGCAGCAAGTATTGTTGTAGCAGAAAACGTGGCTGTTGGTATAAAAAAAAAAAGAAACATAATGGGAGTGATAAAAGAAAAGATCCATGGTGGAAAAGAAGAATACAGGTAGAGTTAGATATGCTCTCGAAGGAAATTTCTGTGTTAGACTTCAGTCAAACACAGAAATTTCCTTCGAGAAAGATGAGCTTAAAAGCGAACGAAAATACAGCGCGCTGAAAAGGAAGTATAATATTGAAAGAAAGGGTCTGAAAGTGGTAATGGAGGAACTGAAACAGCGCCTCGTTGCAAAGAAAGCAAAGATGGTAAGATACGACCAAAGAATGAAGGGTTACCACCAGAATAGGTTATTCAGAGTAGATCAGAAGAGATTCTATAAAGAAATAAATGGAGAGTGTACAGATAAAAAGTTGATACCAGATAACAGAGAGAGTCAAATGTTTTAGAGTGACATCTGGAGCAAAGATAAGGAGCAAAAGAAGGATATTGAAAGGTTGCAAGAACTGAAACAAACAGTACTCTGTACAAAACAGGCAGAACTAGTCATTTCAGTTAGGGAAGTGAAGGAAATCAGCAAAATGATGAGCAATTGGAAGGCCCCAGGACCAGATGGAGTTCAAGGCTACTGGATCAAAATATTTGGTGAATGACATGCACGAATAGCTGCGCAACTCACCACCTTCTTAAATGCCGACCACGCAACACCAGAGTGGTTGACATTGGGTAGGACATTGCTGTGCCTGAAAAACATCGAAAAAGGAAATACGGTAGAAAATTACAGGCCGATATCCTGTCTGCCACTTATGTGGAAGCTATTGACTGGAATACTCGCAGAGTCAATGTTCCAACATCTGGGAAAAATGGAGTCCTGCCACATGAGCAGAAGGGTGGAAAGCGTGAGTGTAAAGGTACCAAGGATCAACTCCTGATAGACGAAACTGTACTTAGAGACTGCAAGAGGAGGAAAAGTAACTTTAGCCATGTCATGGATCGACTACCATAAGGCGTACGATATGATCCCACATTCTTGGATTATGAAATGTATGAACCTATTTGGTATTGCATCGAATGTTGAGTGATTGCTTGGAAAAAGTATGGCGAAGTGGAGGACGGACCTGACAAGGTGCTAAAGCACCGAAGGCTGGATATAGTAACCTTTAGTGGGGACAAACAAGAGTGCCTAATAATTGATGTGGAAGTACCAGGAAATCAACATCATAATGAAAGAAAGAGAAAATGTTGATAAATATGGAGACCTAAGAATTGAGATCGCTAAGAAGTGGCTGCTACGAGAGTCAAACATAAAGGTTATCCCTATTGTCATAGGAGCATTGGGTTCAATACCACCCAATCTGAAAAGAATATCTGAAACCCTTAGAAATGCCCAACAATCTAGAGTTGTCATTACTTGGAACTGCACGCATATTGCGTAAAACACTGTCTGTCTGAGGTCCTTGTTGTGACTTGACAGACAGTACAAACCCCCAGTAGATACAATATCTTTGAATCAACAACCTTATGATATTTTATACTGTGCGACGTCTATAATAATAATAATAATAATAATCAAGCCATAGACATTATTGTCTCGAGTTCTAGTTTACAGTGCCAGTTACCCATTTTCCATGGCGTATGAGTGGCTAAGACCACAATATTAACCCCTGAACGGGACGCCATTCCGTCTCAGGGTTACTCATTTACAGCTGAGCGTAGTGTAGCAGCGTAAAATGAAGTGCTTTGCTGCAGAACACAACGCATCTCTTGACCCAGGAATCGAAACCACTTTCTATTGATCGTGAGTGCAACACCCCTACCCACTAGGCCACGCACCGACACTATGATACATCACGCTACTGTAAAATTAAAATTCTTTCTAAAGATCCTGGCTCATAGATTCTCCCCTGGAATAAGTGAGAAGCTGCTTTAATATCCACTCCTGCATCAGTAAGTCTGTTATCTTTCACGCAGCTGTTTTAATGTTCTGTGAAAAAATCTTATCAGTTTTATTCTGGCAAATTGCTCCGTAGTTCTGTTGATATGTGGATCTTGAGAAATAGGCTAGTAATTTCTTTTTCCTTGTTTTCTCTTTGTTCTTTTTTTTTTCAAATCCCCTCGCTTCATCTCTTATGCATATCAGTTATTATGCACTCTTGGGGGATCTTTGGAAGATGGCTGCTGCATAAGAAACTTAGACGGTATTTGCAAATGAATTGTCTAAAATATGTATGCATATCTTGAAGAGTCCCCAGGGTAACATTTACAATATTTTATCTATCTTTTTTTATAGATGATATAAAATCTGATTCTGCCATTCTTTTCTATTGTCAATTTGCGACCGTCTATTTTGTGTGTATTCTCTATGTTAATGGAGTTGCTTAAAATGCTGTTGTATCATGGTGTGTTCAGTGTTTCGGACGCCACCTCTGAACTCGTGATCAAGAATAATGGAACAGTTTAACTGCGGGATCAAGCTGTTACTTATATTTTTCAGCTTCTTTCTCGTAGAATAATATATTTTTATTACATTGCAACGAACAAGGCGGCGAGCTAGTAGAATCGTTGGCGCATCAGACGAAATGCTAAACGGCATTTCTTCCAATTCTTTACGTTCTCAGCTCAAATTCTACAGAGGCCAGCTTAACCTTTCAACTTTTCAGGTCGATAAAATAGAGTATTATTCAAGTTCTGGAGTCGATGTAATTGCCTTGTCCCTTACCCTCAAAATTGCTAGCCTTATGCCTAAAATTAAAGAATTATTATTAAGGCGATGAACTGATGGAAGCATTAGCGCGTCAGACGAAGTACATGGTGATATTTCTTCCAACTGAGCTCAAATCTCGTCGAAGTAAACTTTACGTTTCATTCGTTCGGGGTTGGTAAAATAAGGTACCAGTCAAATACTGGGATCGATGTAATCGAATTATCCCCTCCCCAAAGAACTACAGGTTTTGTGCCAACATTTGAAACAAAACAAAAGACGGTAATCTGGCAGAATCGTTAGCGCGGCGGATAAAATGCAAATACTGAGTGGCATTTCTTCTGACTCAACGTTCTGAACTCAAATCCCGGTGAGGTTAACTTTGCCTTTCATCCTTTCTCGGTCGATAAAATAAAGTACCAGTCAAGTATCTAGATCGATGTAATCGACTTGTCCTCACCTATTAATGGTCACCACTTTTAATGGTAACCTTGTACCAAAATTAGAAAGAATTATATTGCAATGAGCATATGTTTGAAGTCTAATTTTAGCTGTTCCAGAAATTTCTGAAAGCTAGACCACATTTTCTTTATTTTACTTTCAGTGTTAAACCCTAATTTATCTTTCAGAATAATATAAGCGAGGCTGTTTTGATGTTGTTGTTGCTGTTGTTGTTTTGTTTTGGGCTTTGCTGCATTTTTCTATTTACTTTTGTTTATATCTAGAGACGTGGAGGCGCAATGGCCCAGTGGTAAAGGGCAGCGGACTCGCGGTCATAGGATCGCGGTTTCGATTCCCAGACCGGGTGTTGTGAGTGTTTATTGATCGAAAACACCTAAAAGCTCTACGAGGCTCCGGCAGGGGATCGTGGCGAACCCTGCTGTACTCTTTCTCTCACTCTATCTTCTTGTTTCTGTTGTGCCTGTATTTCAAAGGGTCAGCCTTGTCACACTGTATCACGCTGAATATCCCCGAGAACTACGTTAAAGGTACACGTGTCTGTGGAGTGCTCAGCCACTTGCACGTTAATCTCACGAGCAGGCTGTTCTGTTGATCGGAACAACTGGAACCCTCGACGTCGTAAGCGACGGAGTGCCAACAACAACAACAACATATCTAGAGACATTAAGCATATATTAGTTTGTCAGATAAATTCGTTCGTTTTTGTTTTGTTTTGTTTCGTTTTTCTGCTTGGAACTCCATAGTCATATGACTGAAAAGAAGTAAAATTTATTCAAATTTCAAAAACGATAAAGGAATAGAGCTTGCGAAAAAAAAAAACACACTACGATAAAAATATTTTCTTGTTAATTCAAATAACATAGACAAGTATTAGAGTAAATAATGGAAAAAAAAAAACGAATGAATTTATCTGACAGCCCACTATATCGTATACAGCTGATATATATTTGTTAAAGTTTACGTTGTTGTCAATGTCCTTCGTGGGGTTTTAAAAGAAACTAGAAGCTCATTAGTGTTATTGTGTTATTGAAATGGTCGGTGAATAAGTTTAAGCTTTAAGAATATTGATCAACATGTTTCTCTTGAGCAATTCATTATCGATACTACAGCGTTGCGATCTGAGAGAATTGCATGTGTTTCATTGTTAAGGAGAAAGAATCAGACTTCTTACATAAAATTGTGAAATAAGTGAGGAAATGAAAAAAAATTACTTTTGGCAATGTGTTCGGTCTTTCTGTGGGAGAACGATGTTATCTGGCCATTTTTATATCTGGGGTCACTTCTGTCGTCAACTGAAAGTATTTCATTTAGTGTTTTTGTTTAGATCCAGATCGCCCCTGACTGAGTATAAATATACACACACACTTATACACTCATATATATGCATATATACTTAGGCACATATATGCGCATATATATATATATATATATATATATATATATATATATATATATATATATATATATATATATATATATATACGTGCTTACACACTCATACATATATACAGATATATACTTATAAATATATATGTATGTATATATGTATGTGTGATCCGAAGTGACCATTTCATTTTGTTTGTTTGTTTTTTAAGGAAAAAATATCTAAGACTACATTATTCAATATATTCTTTAATAAAACAGTAGGGTATGATGTGAGATAGATTTAGCTACACTGTATAGCAAATAAGAAGAAACCACCAACTACAAGTTATTTCATTTTTTTATTAAAAGCGTAATAAGGTGCAAGCGCACGGTAACTGTCGCACTACGGGCCAAATGCTTAGCAGCGTTTCGTATGTCTTTACGTTCTGAGTTCAAATTTAGTCGAGTCTGGAGTCGGTGAAACCGACTTCTTCCACCCTTCAGAAAACTGCTGGCCGTGTGTCAAAATTTGAAACCATTAAATTAATGCTTAATAAATACAACAGGAAATAAAGGTAACGACGTATCTCTGCTGTGAGAGATCGAAACCGGGTCCCAGACTTTACTAACTGAAGTACACTAATTCATAAAAGAACAAGCCTTCTCGATATGACATAACATTTAAGCAATTTCAGAAACACACCACACAAACAGAAAATTAGTTTTCATTTTTCTAGTAAAATCGTTTATTCTTTCACCAAGTGCACTGGCCACGTTTTACTAATGCACTCGGAGAATACATGAACGACAAAGCTGCTCTTTTCTTCATCTCGCATGAAGTCAATAGGGATAATGACTAACTCGTAATATCAGAGATGATTGCAAAAGATTCGTATAATTAACTGCTTATCACACATACGTGAGATAAATATTCATCCAGTAATGTACCCGCACTACGTTTGCACCGCCGCTGCCAACGCCGCCTCGAGATCGATTCATTCAACAATGCTATACACTTTCAAAATGGAATGTAAATAACTACAACTCACCTAAACACCACGATCTCCCGTATATACAGAAGTATATGCACAACATACGCGTACATTACATACATTTATATATAACGTTATAGGAATAAAAATGCGTGCGCATACACCCATATATACATGTGCATATATGCACATATGCACACATGCATGCATACACGCATAGTTTAGCCCTATGTACCTACACATATGCATACACACACACATTATATCAACATATTTATGTGTGCATATTTGTATATATATA
>NC_068990.1:65492006-65493830 GCF_001194135.2 Octopus bimaculoides | reverse complement strand
TAATAATAATAATAATAATAATAATAATAATAATAATAATAATAATAATAATAATAATAATAACAATAATAATAATAATAATAATATTAATAATAATAATAATAATAATAATAATAATAATAATAATAATAATAATAATAATAATAATAATAATAATAATAATAATAATAATAATAATAATAATAATCGGTTCATGCTAGCACAAAAGAAATTACGATTGCAGCTCTTGAAAATCTGTGCTTAATGTATATACTCAGCCATTCGTTTGCTTGTCTGATATTTTCCCCTTTATAATTTTCTTTCCATTTTCCTTCCATTTGTTTATCTCTTTTTACTTTATTTTTCTTTTCCTATCATTGTAGATAACGTTTGGTATTAACCTGATTTGTATGGCAAACCTTAACTGGAGGTTGATTGACCAACAAGTTTGTTTTGTACATTTAAAATATTATGTAATGTCATACAATTTTCTACACCATTGCACATGTCCCATATCGGCATCTACCACTCGAATTCCGAAATAACCATCAAACATTACCATATCCCCTTTTTATTGAGAAATTATTCGTTTTCATGGTATACACATATAGTTTGATATTAGTGTAATCATTAGAAAGTTCTAAATAATATAAGATAATATCGGTGAAAATAAGGAATCCGGTCTATGCCCAGTATAGTTACTGATTTTAAGAAGTGATAGTAATATATTAGAAATTGTCAACTTCAGAAGAGAATCACAGTATCAAAATATCAAAATTTTGTGATGGCGATGGAATATCAGAATTGTTAGGGGGCAAACGAAAAATTGGAAATTTTGCATATTAAGGTTAAATCTTCCGTTTAAATGTTACTATTAGATTGCCTTTAAATACCTTCATCGGGAATTTTGAAGATTAATAAACCATCATTTCTTCGAATGTCACTATTAATGAAGTTAGATCTTATATAGATCAACTTTAGAATAAATAAAACGAATTTGAAATTTCTGTGGAATCTCTTGAAGCGAAAAGTTTTGCACATTACGTCTCGATTCATATGTTATTAATAAAAAACAATAAATCTTATATCATACATTATTATTTGCATATAATTATTTGTAATTGGAGAGTGTTTAGTGGTTTCTAAAGCTTTTAATAGTAAATGTTTTGCAATGAATGGGTAGTAGCCTGTAATATCAAACTGCGTGCGAAAACGTTTATTCTTGATGCTTCTCAACCAATTTATTATTGATGCACCACCATTAATTTTGTAGTTGACTCAATCTAAAATGTGTCTTTTAATAGTTCCGGTTTCTGTTTTGGTTGGTTTTGTCTTGTGGGATTATTTTAAAATTTAGCATCATCGTCCTTGATAGTAATGTAAGTCATTTTATGACAAGAATTTCGACTCTACTATTGATATTTAGACTAGAGGCTAATGTCTTTGACTTTTTTGTTTATTGAATTGAGACTTTTATTAGTAATCATTACATAACTGCCGGTAATTCTATTTGTTAGTAGGTTATTATTGTGCTTTAGTATATTCCAGACGTGTTTTCTTGTTTTATTGACGTTTGCAAATTTCTTGTTTCCAGGAACATTTTACATTTTTTTTTTTTTTTTTTTGCGATTCTCGACAGTTGTTTGCAAGAGGTTATCATTCACTCTTCAGTTTTATATTTTTCCCCATTCTGAAAATAACCATTTCGAAAGCTTCAAGGAGATTGTTGCTCGGTGGGCATTTTCTTCTTTACGATTGCTTTAGATTTATATACACACACACGCTAAAACATGCACATACTCATTCATATCTGTGTGTGTGTGTGTGTGTGTGTGTGTGTGTGCG
>NC_068990.1:65485398-65491943 GCF_001194135.2 Octopus bimaculoides | reverse complement strand
GTGTGTGTGTGTGTGTGTGTGTGTGTGTGTGTGTGTGTGTGTGTGTGTGTGTGTGTGTGTGTGTGTGTGTGTGCTTACATATGTAAATTCATATTTATATCTTGATGTATGTGCATATATGTGTTTGAATGCGTGTATGTATATGTATGTATGCATGTATATGTCTATATAAATATGTGCAGTGATGTCTGTACAGTTAATAAGTTCGCCTGGCAAGCTTCCAGATCGCACATGGCTTCGAGTTCAGTTTCAATATGCAGCACGTTGACCAGGTGTCTTCTACAGTAGCCTGGGATAACCAGTATCTTGTAAATAAATTTGGTTGCAGGAAACTGTGCTGAAGAATACCATGTGTATATATCAGGTCATCCCATAGGTTCTGTCCGATTTTACCTTTTTTTTTAAATTGAATGAAATTTAATAGTATTTTAGAATGTCTAATGGAATTAAAAATTATTTTTATGCATTTGTGTACATTTAAACTAATTAAATATTATTTTACAGAATAATAGAATTAAAATTTCTCTGATTAAAACCCTTTCTTACATGGAAGTATCCAAAGAGCATTTGAGGCACATAATGATTTATGAGTACAAAAAAGGAAACTCTGCAGCCGAAGTGACTCGAAACATACACTCAGTTTCTGGGAAAGAATGCTTGAATGAAAGAACTTGCAGAAGATGGTTTGCAAAATTCAGAAGTGGAGATTTCAGCCTTGAAGATGAAGATCGAACAGGACATTCAGCTAAGTTTAATGATAAGCTCCTTGAGACATTACTGGAAGGAAATCCTGCATTATCAGTTGAAGAATTGGCAATAAAGCTTAGTTCAAATCATACAACTGTTCATCGTCATCTTCAACAACTTGGAAAGGTTCCTAAACTTGGAAAATGGGAGCCTCATGAATTGTCCGAAAGCAACTGCAAATTCCGAGTTGACATCTGCTCTTCTCTCCATTCTCGCGAACTCATTTCACCCATTTTGGATAGACTTGTGACTGGTGACGAAAAATGGATCCTCTATCGAAATATTAAACGTCGTAAACAGTGGCTTGGTAAAAAAAGGAAAAAGCTCAACCACAACCGAAAAGGGAACTTCATGGAAAAAAGGTTTTTCTCTCTATCTGGTGGGATTGCAAAGGAGTAATTCACTTTGAATTATTATTACCTAATGCAACATTCAATGCTCAGTCAGCAATTAGAGCGTTTGAACCAAGCTTTGAAGAAAAAAAGACCCGCTTTAGTGAATCGAAAAGGAGTGATGTTTCATCAGGACAATGCACGACCCCACACTGCAAAGATCACATCACAGAAGATCGAAGAGCTTGGTTGGAGAAAAATTCCCCATCCACCTTATTCTCCGGACCATGATCCTTCAGACTACTATTTGTTTCGTAGTTTACAGAATCATTTAGGGGACATAACTTTCGCAAGCCAGGAGAAGGTCGAAACTGACATTTCAGAGTTCTTTGCTTTGAAACCAAAAGAGTTTTACATTGATGGGATTAAAAAGCTTGTAAATAGATGGAAGGAAGTCATAGATAATCAGGGAAAGTACATTGATGATTAAATTTCAATCAAATATAACATTTGATCACTTGTTTTCTTTATTCAAAATTCGGACAGAACTTATGTGATGACCTGGTATATATATATATATATAAATCGATATATCGAATTTGAAGTCTCTGTCTCTTTTGAATATGAAAATTTAAAAGTTTAAAAACCTTATAATATAAATATAAACTGTGAGAACGACCCTTAAGGAATCTAGTTAATGATCTCCTAAGGTAAGTTCTTATGCTATATTGGTAACGGTTGCTACATCCTCTGGAAATATATATATATATATATATATATATATATATATATATCGAACAGGATGTAGCAAATAGCTTCCTAGATACTTAACCAAGATTCGAACCTAGTCTAAATTTTTCTACGACTTCCTTCTTATTGTTCGCGATATTAACACTTAAAAAAGTTTATGAGTATCAACTGAAACACTTAAGTCAAAATTATTGGGTTCAATACAGTTCAGGAGAGATAAACCGATTGCTTTCCATTGTTCTCCGACCAACAACCAGCTTTCAAACATGTATAAATACAGTACTCATACACAGTTCTACTACTTTCACCCCTTTCACTTAGCCCCTAACCAAAGTGGGTATTTTATGCATGGCTTGTCACTGCGGGACGACGCAACTGTCATCCTCGCTTGTTGTTGAAACGGTGTGGTAAATTCTTTTACTCTTACTCTCTCCTTCCATTCGTTCTTCTAGCAGTCACTCAGAGATGAGTTTCAATACCTACAAAGTGGACTATAGGGTTAAAACTAATGTTTATAGCAACAACTGAAAGAAGTTGTATCTCACATTGTAGCGATAAATAGAAGACCTTACGGCTAATAATTTTTCTTCCTGACATGTATTTGCTACTTATTATTGTTACATATGTGTTTGTATCTGCAATGGTCGGTGTGTTTGACAACATTTGCTCGTTTCTTAATGTCCTCGTAAGAACAACGGATAGAAGGATTATGACCAGACTTTAAAAATTAGTCCTGACCTCGATTTGATCGACTAAAATCGTTTCGAGCGACACCCCAGCTTGACCGTATTCCACTGACTGAAACAAAAAAGAGAATATATGTGTGTGTATGTATATATGTGTGTGTTTGTGTGTGTGTGTGTGTGTGTGTGTGTGTGTGTGTGTGTGTGTGTGTGTATGCATATTTATATGTATCAGGCTGTATAAAAAATAAGCAACGTTTTGAAACATGAAATTCATCACAATATATTTCAACAACGTGAAAATTTTATTCCTCAAAATAAGCACCATTACAATCAACACATTTTTGTCAACGAGTTACAAGTTTGTTTGTTCCGGTAACATAAGAATCTGGAGTTCTGGAGCTGTTGAACTCTTTAAACGCACTTTCAGCATCGGTTTGATTTTTGAACACCTTCTCTCACAGGAAACCATCAAGGTGCTTGAAAAAGTGCCAGTCAGTAGGAGAAAGGTTTGGAGAATAATCTGGGTGAGGAAGAACTTCGTAGCCAAGTTCCCTCAACTTCTGGAGCGTCATTAGTGAAATGTGTGGTCAAGCATTGTCATGAAGAATGATTGACCCTCTTCTGTTGACCAGTCTGGAACGAAGTCGCAGTTTTTCGTTCATTTTGGCAATTTCATGGCAATATGTTTCTGCAGTAATAGTTTTTCCGAGTTTTAAGAAGTTATAGTGGATGAATCCAGCAGTATACAAGCAAACAGTCACCATAACCCTCTTTTTGAAGACCTCGGATTTAGGGAAGGTTTTTTCGGTGCTTCATTTTGCCCCAACCACTGCGAAAAACGTTTTCTTTATTATTGTACAGAATCCACTTTTCATCGCAAGTTACAATACGGTCGATAAATGGATCGGTCTGGTTACGGAGAAGAAGCGTCGAGCAAATTTCATATCTGCGCATTTTCTGATTTATCGAGCTTTTTTTAATTTTCCAATCGCATACAAATGGTTGCAGGCAGTTTTCTGGCTAACTTGAAGTTCTTTTGCCAGTTCTTGAGTGGTTTTATGTGGACCTTTCTCAATGACAGTCATTAATTGACCGTCATCATTGACCATGGGCGTCCACTACACTCACGATCTTCAAGGCTCATGTCTCCATTGCGAAATCGTTTAAACCGTTTTCGAGCTGACCGCTCACTGGTCATTTCCTCACCAAACGTTTCGTTGATATCGCGAAAATTTTTAGCTGATCTACATCCTTTTTTGGAGTTGAATAGTAAAATTGCTCGAATATCGCGCTTTGACAGTTCCATCTCAGATGATTGTAACAATGATTCTTTAATTGCCCACAGGGGGCTAAACATAGGGGGACAGTACAAAGATGGTCAAAAACAAAAAGTGGTAATAAAAGTAAAACGAATGAGAAGGATGGTATAAAAAATGAATGGATGAAATGAAGGCAACTCGGACCCCACAATCCTAGTGACCTCACTGAAACTTTTTTAAAACAATTAAAACACCTAATATATCAATGTTAAATTCTTTTAAACGTTCATGAAAGCTTCGTTGACTGCACTCCCCTGTTATCAATTTTCTTTTGTGAGATAATGACATTTCTCCCGTAATCCTCACTTAATCTTTGCGAGTTCTTTCTGTCCATTCATATACATTTAACTTGCGAGGGCACTCCCTCACACCCTTCAATATCGACTTTTATCATCTCGTCGAGATTGCTTATTTTCTCGCACAACTCATCGAGTGACTCATTGTACAAAACAATGCAACATTTTTCACAGGGTGCGGGTTGAGAAATTTGGGGCTCCTGTGTGTGTGTGTAGCTATAGTATCAGTGTCTGGTGGGGTAGGATGAGAGTTGATGTATGCAGGGGGAGAATGGGGCAGAGTGGGGTGAGGTCGGGTGGGAATAAGAGGGGGTTAACATCAATACCCTGAGTTCTACTTTTTTCTCTTTTTCCGGTTTACCGTTTTCCATTCTTCTGTCTTCTCCTCCTCCAATTGTGCCTCCTTGCCATCCTCCTTGCTGGGGCCCCTCCTCCTCCCTCCTGCACCACTTGTCATTGCAGGAGGTGAAGGTGCGATTTTCCTTCGGGCTGCAGTGCTGCTGGTGTCTTTTGGTCGGTAGAGGGCACTCCTCTCTTATTACCCTTTTGGCCACATTTATAGCAGCAGGGCTCCCTGCCCTCCACTATAACTCTCAATACCGCCTCGTCTCCCACCGTTATGGTGTTCTCCGGGGCAGCCTGGATGGTTATCTCCAGGCTCTACCCTTGCCAATTCTTCATCGACGTTCTCGTTGCCTGAAGGACCTTAATCTTATCCTCTATACCCAGCAGTATTGCTGCCACCCCGGCGGGGTCTCTTCCACACACACACGCCCCACTCTAGAAACATGCCTTCCAAGGTAATTAGGCAGAAGTATTACGTCATCCGTTTTCAGGGAGGCTACTAAATGTTGTCTGGCCTTCTCCTGGAGGCTACTAAATGTTGTCTGGCCTTCTCCTGGAGGCTACTAAATGTTGTCTGGCCTTCTCCTGGAGGCTACTAAATGTTGTCTGCAAATCGCACCTCCTCAGTTGCGTATTTCCTCCCTCTGACAAGGTAGGTGACATCCTACCAGATGGGTCTTAATGCCTTCTCATCTTGTAGTTTTGTCACTACCTCCATTCTCTTTGCATCCAGACTATAAGTTCTATATATTATTGTCTTTGTTGCGTTTCCTTTGTAACTTTACTTACAGGGGTCACTTTTACTTCGTGCCCCTCCCTTCGCAGGATTTCCCTGTACTTGTTCAACTCCTCCTTCTTAGCACAAATCTCTTCTCTTGTTTCACCAGCCGGAGCTGCAAAATTCCTTTTTTTTTTCTACCTTCATTTTTTCCCTCTTCTGGTTAACAATATTCAAACTTCTCAGCAATTCTTTTTCAGACATCGTTACGTTTGAAGAATTCAAATCTTCATACATCATGAAGACACAAGTAATGCGCTTCCCTCCTCAAACAAAGGGGACAGCGTTAACAAAATTGCCGTAAGGCAGCAAAAGCAACTGTCTCAAGATACAGCAATTAACAACAAACACTATTCAAAAATCGTTCACTAACCTCTCAAACGACGCACAAACAAAATTCACGACCAACTCGGTCACAGATGATTGTAACAACGGTGAAAAAATTGAGGCATTTGGGAAAGTCGATGTGTATATTATCAGACAAATGTTTTTAAAAAATTCAAACCTCTGCAAAAATCCGGTACAAATTCTTCAAAACGTTGCTTATTTTTTACTCAATCTGATATATTCGTAATGAATATTTTAGAAATAGATGTTAAATACTGTCTCCAACTGATGATTGCAAAGCGTGTTTTCTCATGCACAGCATGAAATCAATTGATATTGGGGTATGTAAACTTCAAATTCCATCCTGAAGGTAGGCCTACTTTTTAAAATATTCATTGCATTGCTCGTGTGTGTATTTATCGTGGCATTCGCACCGGAAGCTCCAATACGAACATTTCAGAGTGTTTAGGTGTGAATCTGAGGAAATGTACCGATTGATAAAAATCAAACATCCAGTCAACATGGAGGAGGTAGAACTGCTCTGGGTCAAGATGGTGGCTGCTGGAAGACCCTATGTCTAGCAAAAGGACTCTTCACCAAGCCATGCCAGCAGAAGAATCCAGTCATGGTTGTCAGACAATTTCTGCGACCACACCACCGTTAACATCTGCAACTCCCATGATTATTATGTGTGGGGTACAGTCAGGCAAGAGATCAACAAAACTCCTTGCAACACCAAAGATGAACTGAAGGCAAGAATTATGGCAGCAGGAGATTCCGAAGTTGTCTGGAGGCCGTGGTTGAAGCCAATGGTGATTTTATTGGATACATTTACTCTTTATTATTTCAAGATATTTTAAAGTAATTTTGGTAAATATATCTGCTAAAATGAGATGTTAGTGTTATTTTCATTTTTGCGTAATTTAGATGACAGTTTATTCACCGCACCCTGCATGTATACATAT
>NC_068990.1:65482026-65483991 GCF_001194135.2 Octopus bimaculoides | reverse complement strand
TGTGTGTGGGTGCATGTGTGTGTGTGTGCGTGTGTGTGAGTGTGTGTGCGCGCGATTGCGAGAGAGAACGCGTATGTCTGCAAGTGAGAGAGAGAGAGAGAGAGTAGTTGAGAAAGAGAGTGTGAGAGAGTGTCTGTGTAAATGTATGAGAGAGAGTAAGAGAAAGATATATATGGGAGAAAGCCTGTAAGAGCATGTGTGAAAGAGCATATGTGTGTGTGTGTGTAAAGTAGAGTGCGTGTGCGTGTAAGATAATGTGTGTGTGTGTCTGTGTGTGTAAGATAGAATGTGTATGCGGTATGTGTGTGTATGTATGTGTTTAAGTGTTTATGTGTATCATATTATCTGTACATGCGTGCATCTCTGTGCATATGAAAGAGAAAAAGAAGGAAGGAAAAAGAGAGGGGAAAGAGACCAAAGTAGACACGTTGAGGAAAATATAAACTAATTTATGTCTCTTTATCTTCTAATTCTGTCCAAAATAACGGTTTAGCCACAATCATATTACGGTGCTAAATGGACTATAACAACATTTAACTTGATGACAAAACACTGACATAAAAGCATAGGTTGGGAATTTTTTTGTGAGAAATACTTAACTACATTAGTGTTTCAACATGGCTGCCGAAAACTGAACTAAGTTTTAAGTGTTTGCAACACAATTATTAGTTTCAATAGTGTTTCGTTCGTACGATGATAAAAAAGTGCAGCAATTTGGAGTGAAAAGATGTAACTAAATCAACTGTTTCTTGTTTTAACCTCAATTTTAAAACTTCTGGGACTGACAAATAAGGAAGTAGATACTTGGTATCGCATGTTAACCATGGTGTGCATTGAGATTTGGACGAGTATACTGATATTTTTTCCCCAGCAGAAAATCTCGAAGGCTTGTGCTTCTTTGATGTTATTTTACCGAAATAAAAAGTGACAGAAGTCTTCAAATATACCTTGATAAAATAAAGTCTAGTCAACCGTCACTCGCAAGCGAGAATGGCTTCGTAACATGTATCATGCTTTTGCTAACTGATTTACGTGCTTATGGGATTGCAAGCAAACGTAGACAACTCCCATTTCCGAGTCCTTACATCCTTGACCAAGCAAAACATCGATAATGTGACAGATAGAGGGAGAGAGGGCTACATCAGCAGTGGGATAGTACTCGTTTTTAACTGAATAGACAAGAGCAACATCAAATGTTTTTCTCGAGGTTATAACACATCGTCAAGTTGAGGAAGTGAACTTACCACCCAGAGAAATATCTGCTGAAATTCCCTTTCACCTGAATAGACCGGAGCAACATAAAATGAAGTGCTTTTTTCAAAGACACAACCGCCTAGTACCAGAATTGAACTCATGACTACAAGCCAAACACTCTAACCACCAGGCCACACACTTTCTTAGTAATGGAAAAATATTCAGTAAGCCACTATTCAATCTATTTTCCTTTCCTTTGTTCTTTTTTATTTTTCTTCGATTCTGATTTTGTATTTTCCTTGTTGGAATTCATCTATTTTAGATGTAAGAAAGACCCTTTGGTACTGGCTTCCTACCTCCAAGGAATTTTTAACAAATCGCCTGTTCAACATCTTCTCACGCGATACATTTTAGCTACTGGTTCCCAATATTGATAATCATCAAATCGACACGTCTAATTAATTAAAAGTTGATGTTGTTATTTCCCCAGATGAGACAAACTTTCTGTAATGTCACTCTCGTGTCTGAAATACGATGCATCATTTTCTGCTACAGGGCTGGAAACTAAAAACAGTTCAACCAGAAATTTCACTCTATGATTACAAAATATTGATGACTGTTTGTTTTGTGCGTATGATAGAAATGTTTAAGCAAAGAAACCGATGCGGTGTGTAACATTTATAATGTATATATAAATGTAAAATAGTAACTCACTCTCTTTGATCCTTGTAATCTACTTCTTAAGGAGTATTGGACGTGTATGCATGGATA
>NC_068990.1:65480453-65481925 GCF_001194135.2 Octopus bimaculoides | reverse complement strand
TATATATATATATATATATTGGATAAAGACCCTGCCCGAGTTATATAGGCACATATGACCGATTTCCTGATTTCTGTGGTGTATATATTTCCCCTTGGACAGTGAGGTAATACATGCGCCATGGAAACCGGTCTATCACAGGAACACTCACTTTTTGCTGGCTGGGTGAACTGGAGCAATGTGAATTGAAGTGCTCCAGAATTCAATGCGTCGTCCTGTCCAGGAAGTGAAACCACAATCTTATGATCATGAGTCCAACACCCTGCCCACTAAGGCATGCACCTCCTCACTGGAGAAATCGACCCCAGCACTTATTCTTTGTAAGCCTAGTACTTATTCTATCGATCTCTTTGGCCGAACCTCTACTTTACGGGGAAATAAACACACCACCATCGGTTGTCAAGTGACGGTGGGGCGACAAGATACACACTCATAAATATATACATACATATATGTGTATGTGTGTATACGACGGGCTTCGTTCAGTTTCCATCTACCAACACCACTCACAAGGCTCTGCCCAAGATGCCACGCAGAAGAACTGAACCTGGAACCATGTGAAGGGAAAGCGAGCTTCTTACCACACAGCCATACCTGCGCCTTTCCACGTTCGTAGTCATCTGATGTCAACTTTGCCTTTTCATCCTCTGAAATCGATAAAATCGAGTACCAATCAAGTACTGGGACCGATGGTATCAACTAACTCCTTCCTGCCAAAGCTCTTAGCCTTGTACATAAATCAATAGCCATTAATTTCATTATAAAGGGTGGCAAACAAAAACGTATTACCGTGTTTGTTCGGATTCTTTCTACATCCTAGGTTCAAATATCACTGAGATGAGCCTTGCCTTTCTTCTTACCAAAGGTCGATAAAATAGAAATATCCAAAATACTGGAGAGAATTTTATTGACTAACCACCGTCCCCTTTAAATTTCAAATCTGTAGAGACTATTATTATTATTATTATTATTATTATTATTATTATTATTATTATTATTATTATTATTGAGTGAAAGAGCAGTGCATGCCATCAAAGTGACACTGGGGTAAAATATACGAAGCCCAATATACCCACCATGACTACCCGTCTGATCAGGGTACATCAGGCACATGCATCACAACCATATGTACGCGACATATCAAGATAAACAGCGCATGACCTCGCAGGTGGGGCCTAGTTAGAATTTTCTTCAGGTCGAGTAGCCCATCCCGCTCAAAAGGTCCCTGAATAAGGTTCGTTTAAGGATGTTGAGCAAAACACCCATGTTTCCAAAGGTAAATTATTCAAACCCCAAAGAATTCCTCTCAACACATGGCTATGTGCTCCCCCACTACTTCTGCTCATGATCAGAGATGCACATATCGTCAGCCACCAAGAGGCATGCTCAACTGGTTAAGGTCAAACAACTGACAAGCAAATCTGTGGTATTGAGCAGAATATTTGCTGTAGCCCATCTTTTTATAATATTAT
>NC_068990.1:65476921-65479787 GCF_001194135.2 Octopus bimaculoides | reverse complement strand
GTGCGTGCGTGCGTGCGTGCGTGCGTGCGTGCGTGCGTGCGTGTATAAGTTTCAAATTTTGGCACAGGCAAATTCGATCACGGCAGAAATTGAACTCAAAATGTAAAGATGGATGAAACGCCGCTAAGCATTTTGTCAGCTCTCCGCCTTAGATATTTTTATAAATTAGATTACTCGGAGACGTGAGCCAATGTGGACTCTGTAATGTACCCGGCTTGTTTCGCTTTTGCTGGGGTCATAACATACTTTTATCCTGTTTGGTATCGAGATTTCGTTGAAATCCTAAATAAATCAAAACCATATATTGTATATGCATTCATCTCTTTCTGTTCATTTGCGAGAGCACATTTTTCAAACATTCCTCACTGAGCTAAATCCATTCAAAGAATCATGATTCTTTTACGACCATTCATCTTTCACATTCATTTTTTCCCCTCTTCTTTTACTTTCTCTTATATATATGTGTGTGTGTGTATGTTTGCATGTACGTGTATATGTGCGTGTGCGTGTGTGTCTGTGTGTGTGTGCGCGCGCGTGTATGTGATGGGTGGGAGTGGATAAATGAAGGGGATTTAAGGAAGAAGGTAGATACAGGAAGATAATACATGGTTATCTAGTCGTCCGTTTTAAATAGCTTCGGGTTCATTCGACCTCGTCCGTTACAGTTCGTTAAAGATCGTGTATCTCGTTTTTTGTTTTGTTTTGCATTTGTTTTTTCCATTTTCTATATGAAGCATTTCTCCAACACAACTGCACTTCTGATGTGTTTGCATTGAGATAGATGATCTCTCTGTATCTCTCTGTATCTCTCTCTCTCAATCTCCCTTACTCTCTCTCACCCTCTCTCTCTCTCACCCTCTCTCTCGCTCTCTTTCCTCCTGTCTTTATCTCACCCTTCCTCTCTTTCCTCTCTCCCACTGTGTGTAAAAGCCGTTACTTGAGTATGTTTTAAAGGGGAGGTTTTTTGCTGTCTTTGAAGTGAGAAACGATGTGTGTATAGGTGTATGTATATATGTATGTATTTATGTATGTGTGTGTGTGTGTGTGTGTTTGTGTGTATATGTGCGTGTATTGTGTGATCATGCGTTAGGAAGGTTAGAACATATATTTTTGAAAAAAAAAAGACCGAAGTTCTCTATTGAAGTTTGTGAAAGAATGGCCAAGTAGATATGATAACGGACAATTAACCAAAATATGAAGGTTTCGTGTCCTGTTAACGGCACTACCCAACTCTAAATGCCTTCAGCTCATCTCACAGGATATAAATCGGGCAGGATTGGAACGACCAATTGTTTTATATAGAGTCAGTATAGTAAAATTCATGACAAGAGATTTTTAGCATGCACTGGCTGGGTTCAACTCACCCTGTATGTTTTACCTTATGGAAAAGTGATGCTAGATAAACTGATTTGCACAAGACACGCTAAGTTACGGGGATCTAAACAAACCAAAACTGGTTGTTAAGTGGTGGAGAATAAACACAAAGACATACACAAAGCACACACACACATACACACACACACACACATATGTATATGTGACGAGCTCCTTTCAGTTTCCGTCTGCCAAATCCACTCACAAGGCTTTGGTCGGCCCGGAGTTATAGTAGCAGACACTCAAGATGCTGCACAGTGGGACTGAACCCAAGACTACATAGTTGGGATGAAAGCTTCTTATCCATGCAGTAACGCCTTTTCTATGCCAACAATTATACATAATGCATACTTAGATACTTACATAAGTTTCGGCCAGTATTGGTCCAGACCATGACTGGGAAAGACATTATTTCCAATAATAGCGGTTCTGTGGGATTTTTTGTTCCCTTCTGCTCTAATTCTGTGTTCACATCCAATCAGCCCTCTTCCCTCTCATATTACAATCACTCTGTGGGCACCGTAGCCCATTTGAGAAAAGAGTTATTGTTTGTAGAGCTATATCCAGGTATAGGTGATTTATCTGTAATTTGTTGGACATAATTATCCAGAAATCATTTGATCAACATATATTTATTAAGATACTCGTTTGCTACTGTTTCAGTAAATTACAGTGAGGATACACTATCACTGATGGCTGTCAACAAAGCAGAAAGATGTACTGAGTTGTCTCCCGTGCTAAACAGTAAAATGAAGGCAAACGTTAGTTATTGATTAATATTGTTTTTCTTTCACGGTATGTTTATCGTACAATAACTTTTAAGTGTTCCATGCATTGAATTTGCTTTTGAATATTGGATAAATTTCTATCCCACAGTTTAAAGACTCTGCTGATTCACCACCCAAATAAATTTATCCGTGGAAAAGAACACACCATTATATAATTTGTCTTAACTTATAGCACCAACGATAACTATCAGGTCCTACGAAGACTTAGGCCGTTACTTACCATACGAAGATAATTTGCAGCACAGTAAATGACATGATATTTCCGAGGATAGAAATAAATTCAATATACGTGTACACATACACTTGTAAAGAGAGATACCTGCATTCTTGTGTATGTGCGTGTGTGTGTGTGTGTGTGCGTGCGTTTAATGACTTTCCCAAATTAAAAATAACAATTTATTGAAATAAAATAGACAATTCTAGATAGACTCGTCACTAAAGCAACCAACCATAAATCCTTTGTTCTTTGTCTCATTCTTCAATAATTAGCTGACATTTCTTTATATACACTGAATTCAATAAAAGATATCACCCAAACTGCTTAAAAAGCAACCTTCCCAAAAACTCATGCTTTGTTTAAACATTCGCCGAAATCTACACCCCACACATCCTCACACACGCGCGCATATACTCAGGCAGATTATACTGATTTCAAATTTTGGCACAAGGCCTGCAATTTTTGGGCGAGGTGGAATAAATCGATT
>NC_068990.1:65476138-65476911 GCF_001194135.2 Octopus bimaculoides | reverse complement strand
ATGCTTTGTTTAAACATTCGCCGAAATCTACACCCCACACATCCTCACACACGCGCGCATATACTCAGGCAGATTATACTGATTTCAAATTTTGGCACAAGGCCTGCAATTTTTTTGGCGGGGTGGAATAAATTGATTACATCAACCCCAGCACTCAACTGGTACTTACTTTATTGGCTACGAAATGATGAAACTCAAAGTCGACCCCGGCGGCATTTGAACTCAGAACGTAAAGACGGACGAAATGCCGATAAATATTTCGCCCGGCATGCCAACAATTCTGCCATCTCACCGCCCTAAGTGCATTGTATATTATCTAATGTCCCTGTTTTTTTGAGACAGTAGGTTCGATTTGTCGTAAATTGATCGTTATTTCTATCAGGTTGAGCAACCACATAGAGCATCGTACAGTGGGAATTAACCTATGCACATTTGTTGTTGGCACTCCGTCGCTTACGACGTCGAGGGTTCCAGTTGATCCGATCAACGGAACAGCCTGCTCGTGAAATTAACGTGCAAGTGGCTGAGCACTCCACAGACACCTGTACCCTTAACGTAGTTCTCGGGGATATTCAGCGTGACACAGTGTGACAAGGCTCACCCTTTGAATTACAGGCACAACAGAAACAGGAAGTAAGAGTGAGAGAAAGTTGTGGTGAAAGAGTACAGCAGGGTTCGCCACCATCCCCTGCCGGAACCTCGTGGAGCTTTAGGTGTTTTCGCTCAATAAACACTCACAACGCCCGGTCTGGGAATCGAAACTGCGATCCTAT
>NC_068990.1:65474643-65474878 GCF_001194135.2 Octopus bimaculoides | reverse complement strand
TATATATATATATATATATATATATATATATATATATATATATTATATATGTACATATGTATAAATATATGTATGTGCGTATTTTCATGTGTAGATGTGTGTGGGTGTATGTATTTTTCTAGGTTTATGCGTGGAGGGTGGTGAAGAGTTTTCGACCCGAGATATTTCTCTTCAGAAGTCTTCGTTAAATGTTGGCGATTGTTCATGTGCGTGTGAGTGTGTGTGTATGTGTGTG
>NC_068990.1:65473521-65474633 GCF_001194135.2 Octopus bimaculoides | reverse complement strand
ATATATATATATATATATATATATATATACATATATATGTGTGTGTTTGTATATACATATATACGCGTATGTGCGTGCGTACATGAGCACGTGCGTGCGTATGTGTGTGTGTATGTGTGTACGCGCGTGCGCTCAAAGATCTTTCAACCCAATATATTTTTCTTTAGAACAGGAATAATTTTTTCTTATCGATAAAAAAATTTCCTCTGTTTTCTTGATTTGGTTAAGCAAAAGAAACAGCACAGATAATAGTAGTAGTAGTAGTAGTAGTAGTAGTAGTAGTAGTAGTAGTAGTAGTAGTAGTAGTAGTAGTAGTAGTAGTAGTAGTAGTAGTAGTAGTAGTAATAGTAGTAGTAGTAGTAGTAGTAGTAGTAGTAGTAGTAGTGTGGGTGGGGTGATAGCAGTAGTAAGAGGAAGTGAAATGAAGAATTTTTTCCTTATATTTTATCAACATTCTCTTTATTTCTCTCTCCAGTCTTTTTTTTTATTTCCCCTCACCTTCTTCTCCTCTCCCCACCCCACCCCCCACTTCTTCGGCACCTCTATTCTGTTATTCAGTATACACCTACCAGGAATATGCTGGCAAAAATAGGTCAAAGTTTACAATAGAACACACATTAGTTGAAAAAAAAAAAAAAAGAGCAAGTTGAAAATCTTAGTGATTCTTTTTTGAATTTTTACCAAAATAATCAATTCAACGGAAAGAATTTCCCCACAAAGTCTTGATTACGTATAGAAAGAATCAGGACACAAGCAGCATGCATCCGTGAAACAGGCTTCCCGTGTGGACTGTAATAAATTGAGCAAAAAACATTAATTATTACACCTTTACTTCTTTCAGTCATTCGACTGTGGCCATGCTGGAGCACCGCCTTTAGTCGAGCAAATCGACCCCGGGACTTATTCTTTGTAAGTCTAGTACTTATTCTATTGGGTTCTCTTTTTGCCGAACCTCTAAGTGACAGAGACTTAAACACACCAGCATCGGTTGTCAAGCAATGCTAGGGGGACAAACACAGACACACAATCATACACACACACATACATATATATATGCATATATACGACGGGCTTCTTTCAGTTTCCGTCTACCAAATCCACTCACAAGGCTT
>NC_068990.1:65472492-65473511 GCF_001194135.2 Octopus bimaculoides | reverse complement strand
CACTCACAAGGCTTTGGTCGGCCCGAGGCTATAGTAGAAGACACTTGCCCAAGGTGCCACGCAGTGGGACTGAACCCGGAACCATGTGGCTGGTATGCAAGCTACTTACCACACAGCCACCACTGCGCCTATATTATTTACTTTTTACCTTTTAGCTTTTAACTTTTACTTATTTTTCTCATTGACATATGCTGCCATTGAGGTACCGCCTTGAAAGGTTTAGTCGAACAAATCGACCCCAATACTTGTTTTTTTTTTTTTTAAGTCGATATTTATTCTAACGAAGCGAGACTTTTTAACTACAATAACCTAAGAAAATTCACAGCATTAGGAATTGCTTCGGTGAGATAAAAGCTTGTAAAACAATAAAAACTTGCACATACTTCATCAGCAGGATACCAGACTTGCCGAAACACAAAGTTATGGGGCCATAAAGAAACCAACAGCGGTTGTCAAGGGGTATCGGACACACAGCAACAACACACACGCACACTCATACACACACACATGCAACACATATATACACATCGTAGTCAGTTGCTTTATAACCATATGCTTACATGACTTCTCAAACCTCCTGCCTCTCCCCTCTGCTTAGCATAACTTTTTCCTTCCCACACAATGCATTGACCATCACATCACACAGCTGGTGGCTTGTAAATATATTTTATCTTGTACGTCACCCTGTAACTCTAGGCCATACTTCGGATAATGCCTCGCCCCAGTGACTAGCCTAGCTTACTGTTAATTCTAATTTACTTGCCCTCTCGCTGTTTCTCTCCTTCTTTACCCTTATTACCACTGGCCACTTTCTTCTATATATCTCTTTAAAACTTTTGAACATTATAGCTTGCTTATCAACCACATGGTTCCGGGTTCAGTCCCACTGCGTGGCACCTCGGGCAAGTGTCTTCTACTATAGCCTCGGGCCGACCAAAGCCTTGTGAGTGGATTTGGTAGATGGAAACTGAAAGAAGCCTATCGTATATATGCATATATATATATGTGTGTGTGTGTGT
>NC_068990.1:65468831-65470262 GCF_001194135.2 Octopus bimaculoides | reverse complement strand
TGTGTGTGTGTGTGTGTGTGTGTGTGTGTGTGTGTGTGTGTGTGTGTGTGTGTGTGTGTGTTTGTGTGCGTGCGTGCTCGCACGCGTGCGTGTTACAAATCTTCTCTAATGTAATTCGTAGGTAATATCTAACCCAGTAAACCCAATAAACCACTAAATTCCAGATGAACCAGGGCTTATAATGAACTATAAAGACCTACATCAAGCTTATCATAAAAAATAGAGACAACTGAAAGAATTAAACTAGACTTGGACTCACACCAGGCAATGAAAGAGCTCAACATAACTAGGACTACAAATGGGGATAACGTTGATTATGTTAAAAAACAAATTCTAATGAACGAACAAAAAATCGGGGACGTATAAGCAAATGTATAACTATCACAATGATAATAATTTCATGCAATAAACGTAGGCACGAGTTGCTTTATTGGAGACCCTTATGATTTCGACACATATATATATATCAGGTTGGGTAAAAGAAAGTAACGCTTTTGAAACATGAAATTCATCACAATATATTTCAACAATGCGGACATTTTATTCATCAAAGTAAGTACCATTTTACAATCAACACATTTTTGCCAACGAGTTACGATTTCTTTTTTTTTTTTTTTTTTTTTTTTTTTTTTGTTTATTCCACTAACATAAGAATCTGGAGTTCTGGAGCTGATGAACTCTTTGAACGCACTTTCAGCATCGGTTTGGTTTTTGAATTCCTTCTCTCGCAGGAAACCATCAAGGTGCTTGAAAAAGTGGTAGTCGGTAAGAGAGAAAGTGGTAGTCGGTAAGAGAGAAAGTGGTAGTCGGTAGGAGAAAGTTCTGGAGAATAAGCTGGGGAAGGACTTCGTAGCCAAGTTCCCTCAACTTCTGGAGTGTCATTAGTGAAATGTGTGGTCAAGCATTGTCATGAAGAATGATTGGCCCTCTTCTGTTGACCAGTCTGGGACGGAACAGTTGCATTTTTTTTTTTTTTTTTTTTTTTCATTTTGGCAATTTCATGGCAATATGTTTCTGCAGTAATGGTTTTCCCGGGTTTTAAGAAGCACCAAACAGTCACCATAACCTTCTTTTTTGAAGAGCTCGGGCTTAGAGAATCGTTTCGTTGCTTTATTTTGGTCCAACCACTGCGAAGAACGTTTTCTATTATTGTACAGAATCCACTTTTTATTGCAAATACAAATACGGTCGAGAAATGGATCGGTCTGGTTACGGAGAAGAAGCGACGAGCAAATTTCATATCTGCGCATTTTCTGATTTTCGTTCAAATCGTGTGGTACCCATTTGTCGAGCTTTTATGATTTTCCGATCGTATGCAAATGGTTGCAGGCAGTTTTCTCTAAAGTTCTTTTGTCAGTCACTATAAAGTTCTTTTGCCAGTCCCCGAGTCTTTCTCAATGACGCTCTTTAATTGACCGTCATCGATGACAG
>NC_068990.1:65465873-65468821 GCF_001194135.2 Octopus bimaculoides | reverse complement strand
TTTATTTATGTGTTTCAGCCAAGTGGCTGCGGTCATGCTGGTGCACCACCGTGAGATATATATATATATATATATATTTAGTCATATATGTATTATTAGAATTTACATATTTACTTGTTCTGCAGAGAATTGTGTTGGATGCACTTTTGATTATATACCTTTTCTGGGGTTTTTTGGGGTTTTTTGGGGTTTTTTTTTGTTTTTTTTACCAAAATGGTATTGCAAATGTCATGAAACATAGTAAAATAGAAATCTTCGCAGATGTCTCTAAGCTCCAGAAAATGGTCAATGTAATATATGACCTACACGCTCTTTGATGGGCGGAAAAACATGTTGTTACACGAAGAAAAGAGAATATAGTTATCGCGTGTGACCTTCCGTAGCATCAAACGATCTAAGGAGCGTAGGGTGTAATTGTGATCAACAGCCTGAGCTGGAGCACACACATCAACAATAAAGTCGACAGAATGTGCGCATGGGTCCTTAGAACATTCCAGTTCAGAGATCCTGATTACATCATCTTTCTCTACGTTTACCAGATCTCACCTTAAATATTGCTGCCCAATATGGTCTCCCTACACAAAGCAAAACGTTATGGGAATTGAAGTACCCCAGAGATCGATTGCAAAAAAAGATAAAAAATATGATAGGCCTTGATTATTGGGCTCGCTTCATAAAGCTGAAAGTTTCTTCTTTCCACGCCGGCCGCCGTGGGAGCTACATTATCTGTACAATTTGTGCTACCTTTTTCAAAATTAACCCGACAGAAACCTTAGAAAAAAAATTACTCCATAACATTCAAACGGTGGTTTGACAAATTACTCCAAAAGTATCAAATCACCGACCTTTGGTGGAGACATCACGGCAAACAATAACTCCCTATTATACGTGTGTGTGTGTGTGTGTGTGTGTGGAGGTGCAATAGACCAGTGGTTAGGGCAGCGGACTCGCGGTCAAAGGATCGCAGTTTTGATTTTTAGACCGGGCGTTGTGAGTGTTTATTGAGCAAAAACACCTAAAGTTCCACAAGTCTCCGGCAGGGGATGGTGGAGAACCCTGCTGTATTTTTTCACCACAACTTCTCTCATTCTTTCTTCCTGTTTGTATTGTACCTGTATTTCAAAGGGCCAGCCTTGTCACACTCTGTGTCATGCTGAATCTCCCCGAAAACTACGTTAAGGGTACACGTGTCTGTGGAGTGCTCAGCCACTTGCACGTTAATTTCACGAGCATGCTGTTCTGTTGATCGGTTCAACTGGAACCCTTCTCGTCGTAACCGACGGAGTGCCGCATATAATATATACATACTTTTAGATATATAAATATAAATATAGATATGCATATGTGTATAAGTGTGTGTGTGGAATATAAGGGCGATAGAAAGAGAGGGATGATAAAGACGAGAAGAGTCAGAATAATATTCAACTTAGGATTGCAATGACCTGATGTGGATAAAGAGAGATATAACAGATAAAGATTAATCCAAGATGGCGACAAAAATTTGTTGCTCGTGATTAATAGATACGTTTAATAACATTCAAGACATATATTATTGCCTGCGTAGCAGTGATTGGCTACTCAATTTTTGGTCACGTGCATCAGCACGGGAGACAAAAATATTTATTTATCTCATCAAGTATAATAAATTTAATGTTTATATCAGCTGCAATTCGCTTCTTAGTTTGTGGCAGGTGATGGAAATTTTATTTATTAATTATATCAGGCAGAATAATTAAAATTATTAAGCCTGCTATTATTTACTTATAGAACCTGTCAGGAAAAACATTGCTTATATGTTATTTCCTATACAATATATTGATTTCTTGTATACTGTTTATCTAACACATACTAAAGGAGTCAGAGAGAGAGAGAGAGAGAGAGAGAGAGAGAGAGAGAGAGAGAGAGAGAAAACTAGAGAAAGAGAAAGAGAAAGAAAGAAAGAGAGAGAAAGAAGGAACGAGAGAGAGAAAGGCTCTATTTGCCACTTTCTAAAGAGCGTGTTGTACACTATAAATTATTGTACGAGCTAAAGAGAGGGCCTCACGTTACCGTTGTTTCAGGAGCCTGTTGTACACGATTTAACAAATACGAGCTGGCTACGTCATCCCACTCACCAACTTTAGAAATGAACGGCGATTTGTATAGTGTGGCCTTAAACAAAGGTATTATGGTCATGGCTTTAACAGCTATGATCATAGGGCTGCTTGACCTAGACTCAACACTCAATAACATTTACTAAATTCTATATTTACAGTCAATAAACCAATAGTTGTTAGTTATGTTAATCCACGTCGACAGAAAATCAGTTTCGAGATAATTCTGTTTCAAGAATCCAGTTGATTATCTTAAGATTAAATACTTTAAATCAGTTTATAAAGTAATTAATTAATGACTCATTAAACAATAGCTGTTCTGCGATTACTTTTGTAGGTATTGAGTTTCGATTACTTTTTTTGTTTTTGTTGCTGTTATTGTTTTATATTTTGGGTTTTGGTTGTTTGCTTGTTTTTGTCATCGGTACAAAATCCCTAAACAATAGAGCTGATTGAATCGATCCCATTACGTAATTGGTACTTAATTTATTAACAAAAACAATGTAAGTTCATCGGCCTCCAAAGAGATCATGGAAGAAGACCGTGTTGAGATTTGAACCTCGAACGTAAATAGGATCAAGTGAAATTGTATATTATTTACATTATTTACATTTGATGGATATTTGTCCTCATCTTGTTTGTTGTTAACACAACGTTTCGGCTGATATACCCTCCAGTCTTCATCAGGTGTCTTGGGGAAATTTCGAACCTGGGATCTTATTCCTAAGGTATTTTTCGATGTTGTTGTTGTTGTTGTTGTTGTTGTTATTATTATTATTATTATTATTATTATTATTATTATTATTATTATTATTATTATTATTATCATTCAGGTCACTGCTAGTAGCCCGCGCT
>NC_068990.1:65464484-65465863 GCF_001194135.2 Octopus bimaculoides | reverse complement strand
ATAATAATAATAATAATAATAATAATAATAATAATAATAATAATAATAATAATAATAATAATAATAATAATAATAATAATAATAATAACAACAACAACAACAACAACATCGAAAAATACCTTAGGAATGAGAATCCAGGTTCGAAATTTCTCCAAGACACCTGATGAAGGCTGGAAGGTATATCAGCTGAAACGTTGTGTTAACAAGAAACAAGATGAGGATAAATTTCCATCAAATGTAAATAATGTAAATAATGTATATAATTCCTTATCTCTTAAATATAGAACTGTATCAAGTAAAATTCTTGAGAAATTTAGTTTCATAAGCAATCTACTGCAGCATTTTCCTACATTCTATATGTGCTGATAGCTAACCCTAGCACAAGCTAGCACGTTTGTAAAGAAGGCTGATCCGACTCGAGCGCATCGATTAATTCATGTTCAACCATTAATCAAATCGCAAAATCATCTTCACTGAGATATTTCAGAACGTTAAAAGGATGTCACTAATCACGGCAGGGTATTTTATCAGGAACTGCACTGTTTCTATCATTTCATTTCATCATTTACCATATCTTCTTATATCATTTTTTTGTTATTTACTTGTTTCAGTCATTGGACTGCAGCCTTGGTGGAGCAGCGCTTTGAAGGGTTTAGTTGAACAAATCGATCCCTGTGATTATTTTTAAAGTCTTGTCTTTTATTCTATCTGTCTTTTTTTTCAGAACCACTAAGTTACGGATACATAAACAAACCAATGCTGGTTGAATATACACATACACATACACACACACACACACACACACACACACACACACACACACACACACACACACACACACACACACACACACACAAAACACGCATGTATATATACATATATGCTTTCGGTGCGAATGGTTTTTTTATACGGCGCCGAGTTTACAATCCTGTAAATAATAATAATAATAATAATAATGGTATTTTTTATATAAGCTTAAAGCTTATGGCGATCACCGTGCAATGACTAAGGAAATAGTCTAATAAAATCTATTATTTACAGGATTGTAAACTCAACGCCGTATAAAAAATATTCGCACCGAAAGCATATAGAAAGTTTGTTTACATGAAAACAAACACGAACTATTATAGTTCTTAAATTTGACAGAAATGGGGAGGTTGGTTCTCTGGTGTAAAGGTAACACACCTAGTCGCGTTAACAAAGGGATGTTTGTTCGAATCCCACGCGGATAGGAAAGCCTTCTTTCTTCTGTCGAGGGCTTACATGCCCCTTTATTAGACTATTTTCCTTAGTCATTGCACGGTGATCGCCATAAGCTTTAAGCTTATATAAAAAAATACCATTATTATTATTATTTACAGGATATATATATATATATA
>NC_068990.1:65459960-65461550 GCF_001194135.2 Octopus bimaculoides | reverse complement strand
GTGTCCTTAAGTTTGCGAGGGGAAGATAAGCTCCTCCACCCAGCCTAGCCAGCATTCAGGGACATGTTTCTGAGTCTTTGCTCGTCATAAGCGAGGAGCTTGTCTTCCCCTCGCAAACTTAAGGACACAGTAATTGTGTCAAGGCCGACAGGAAGCGGTCCAGCTTCCTAGGGCTAAACGGCAGTAGTGTGTTCCCTTCTTGGGATTGTCACATTAAGTTGACAATACACTACAACTTTATCGCTCCACTACTGCTTAAATCTCTCTGAGATTTAAGAGTGCGTGTTTTTGCATCTATGTTTGTTCCCCCGCAATCGCTTGACAACTGATGCTGGTTCAAAGGAGTTCCAGCCGTTACTATCACATCATTCATTTTTTCAGACCCTATGTATATAGACTTGCATCATACCAATATGTCGTATCATAACATTTATTAAAACATTATGGTGGGATTTAACAGATCTATTTCTAACAGATCGATCGAGAGACCAAGAAGCTCCGTCATGTGCCATCCGTAAAAATACTGGTGATAGCCGTGGTGCAAGAGGAATGCTTTGGAAAAGCTACAATTTAGTTTCACTTTCCAAAAGTTATTTCACCCATATGCTTCGGAGAGTCAAACACTTCACACTTCCTATTTCTCTTTGTCTGTAATATTGGATATTTCTAAGGCGGCGAGCTGGCAGAATCATTACCGCACCGGACAAAATGCTTGGTGGAACTTCGTCTGTCTTTACGCTCTGAGTTTAAATACTGTTGAGGTCGACTTTGCCTTTCATCCTTTCGGAGTCGATAAAATAAGTACCAGTTGAACACTGGGGTCGATGTAATTGCTGGACTTGCACCAAAATTTGGATATTTCTGTCGAATCAATGATAATAAACCTATATGCAAAAACTTTTATGAGTTGTTTCAGAAGAATTATATTGTATCAACGAAGAGGCATGCATGCCCTTAAGTCAAAAGACTTAGCTCTCCGTTCCTTTCTTCAACATTGATCCAAACAAAAAATTAATGAGTTTCTTGTTTAAAACGCGATAAAGCAGTTTCTGCTTCGCGAAGCCGTAACATACACCTCATATATCTGACAAAGTATACCTAGTAGGCCAAACACATTCTACATACTATAGACAGGGTACTTAGCATTCGTTAATCTGTTTTTACCATGAATTTGAAAGATGGTAGGGTCAGTGCTGACCCTACCCTTCTGCTGAAGGAACGCGTTAATTCAGTTAGATTTGTGAGTTATAGGGCTTTCCTATAAGGCGTTATCCACCCCTGATTGGAACTCTCCCGTATGACATGTACGCATGCTCAGTGACTTGCTTTAACAGTTGCAATCAGCTGAATGCACATTGCCAGTGACATTTGACATAATTACCTACACTCTGTGGTCAGGATTCTTTTTTTGGTTTGATGTCGAGATCGAGGGGATTACCAGACACCGGACAATACAGTGAGAGCAGCTTTCACTCACATCGTGGTATTCGATGCTGTGTACGTGTCTGTCGTGGTAAAATATGCCACTCCTTAACTGTTGCTTTGCTTTCATCCGTAGCACGAGGTAATTATGTCATTATCTGTGAAATT
>NC_068990.1:65456124-65459923 GCF_001194135.2 Octopus bimaculoides | reverse complement strand
TATCGTCCGATACTTCAGACTTATCGTCCGATGAATTTACTTTGTTGACATTCTTCATCGACAGAATTTTTATTCCTTTCAACCTTTCAGTCAAGTCCGCCTTTCTTCCAGTAACATACTGTCCATATAATCTTAAATATTTCTTTAACTCAGGCACAGTAAGTACTTCGATAGCTGAATCATCAAGCTGCTTTATATCCATGATAAGACGTAAAACAATAACAATGGCGTGGGTAGCCTCCGGAAGTTTAATTATCTACATGGAGCGCCGCCTAGCCAAGGGAGATAACCTACTTATAGGAAAGCCCTATAATAGGAGAGGTTTGTGAAATTTGTGAGGCGAGTGGTAAAAACTGAGTATAAAATGAAGAGGAAATAGAGTGAAGATGTTATAGAGGTTTTTTTTTGTGTATTCATATTTAATAATCAATTATAAAAAGTATTTTTATTTACAATTTCTAGTGTAATAGGTATAAATGGGTGACTTGTTCCACAAATCTCAGGACATTGTCCATAATATAATCCAGGACGATTAGAATATAGGTTTAATTGATTAAGTCGGCCTGTATTATATTGATGTCATATTCTTTTTTTGGTGGGGGGGTATTATTTATATATTTCATTTCGAATAATTGTTGCTATATCATTTCATGGGAAATTTTTAATGTTATAAGGTTGTTTGTTAAATTAGATATTTTATTTGAATGGGTAAGTTGTAGTTTTAGAAGATCAGTTTGTTTGATTTCTAGATCGGTGTGTATTCTTAGGCTTAGATATATGAAGGGAGATGTTAATATTAAGCGATTTATAACAGAATTGATATTATTTGTTTTGTCTATAATTTTTTTGATTTTTATTCCTAGTTTCGTTAGTTTAATTTTAGGCTGAGATGGATTAGGATACGAGAGAATTAAAGTTGGAAGTATCAGCAAAAGAAGACACAAGGAGCGGACAAAAGATAGCAAAAAATTACATGTAAATGAACACTGGAAGTCACCGTTCAGTAATAGTTTTCTGATATGGTCAACGATATAAATCTTAGGAATGTAGGGACTCTGAATAAAAATAGTACCTCTGGTGCTTCGTACGCCGTTCACCTACCTGGTAGGGTGTAAACATCGTTGGCTCTTAGTCACCCTCTAAATCTGGTTCCAAGTACCCTACTCCGGTACAATGCCTTAGTAGGTTGGTTAAAGCTTATGAGGGGGTGAACACTGAACCACTAGACAGGTGAAGGAGCCGCAGCAACGGCCAGCATCAAGAGCGGAGAACTGTCAAGATGACTAGCTGCCAGGTGTCCATGACTGAAGACGACCTTCGTAGACCTCCGCCAGTAGTCAAGAGAGACAGCTCCACTTACCGGCCTTCACGCAACTTCTGCCGCTCTTTTATGCAACAGGTAAAACAAACCATTAACATTCTTATAAATGAGACATAAAACGGGAGCTGATAAAACGTGAGCTGATATCACAGTTTCAAAGATCGAATTATGATAAAACTATCTTAGTATTTCATTGATTAGAATGTAAATAATATGGCTCGTCTCCATATTTCAAACTTACCGGCGAAAATATTCCGTTAAAAATATCCCAATCAAATAAATCTAGTTAGAGACCCGAAACAGAATATTTCTTTGCTTAACTAAATCTTTATTACGTATAACAACTTTAATAAAGAATTCTTAACTCTAGTTAGATATTCGGGTTTAAAAATTGGCACCATTTTGAAAAGTCTCGTCAGGAACTTTGAACAAACATAACAACGGTAATCAAATTTTGTTACTTATTTCGTGGAAGGATTTCTTTTTGTTTGGGAGTTTGTTTTGTGTGTGTGTGTGTGTGTGTGTGTGTGTGTGTGCGTACGTGTGTGTGCATGTGTGTATGCATGTGTGTGTATTTGTATGTGTGTATGCGCGTGATTGTGTGCGCAAGCGCGTGTACGTGTGTGTAGGTGTACGTATGTGTGGGGGGGGCGTGCGTGCGTGTATATGTGTCTGACTTGTGTGTGAGTGTAATTAAGACGTTGGAAGCTACTAGCCTTTCCCATCATTTCGGTATTGCCATTAGTTTATACACACACATACACACACGCACATACACATACACACATACATATATACATACACATACATACATACATACATACGTATATACGTTGTAGGTGCACTATGGCTGAATACTTAAGATGTATGTGAGCGTATATGTGTGAATACGTATACACAAGCACACACAAATACACACACACACACACTCATGCATACGCACTCGTATATACAAGAATACAAACATATAAACATGTACACATGCATACAAATATGCATACATGCATTCTAGCATTGTAGTTGAACTCGCAGCGAAGAGAGTTTAAATAAATAAATATAAGGTATTTTATCCGTTGTTCTAATGCTTCTCGATTCACTAGCATGATATGTGTGTGTATGCGTACGTGTGTGTGTGTGTGCGTGTGTGTGTGAGTGGACGTGTCTGGGTCTGTGTGTATGCATGTATGCATTTTTGTATGTATGTACTGGTGTTCCGATGCATGTGTGTGCGTTTGTATACATATATGTATATGTGTATATATATGTGTGTGTGTGTGTGTGTGTATGTGTGTGTGTGTGTATGTGTGTGTGTATATAATAGTATGTTATATATGTGTGTATATATATATATATATATATATATATATATATATACACACATTTATATAAATTAATAATATAAAAATTCATATATATATGCATGTGCGTGTGTGTGTGTGTGTGTGTGTGTGTGTGTGTGTGTGTGTGTGTGTTTGTATATTGCAAGATATGTATATGCATGTATATGTACATTAATAGATACATAAATACATGTATATACAGGAGATTAACATAGATATTATGAGAAAAAATTTTTCTCGATATCTACATAATACTTCTAAATCTTATTAATTTATTCACCTGGTTTCTCGTACAAAATTATATACATATATCTATATACGTTACGTAGGTACGTTTACATGTGTGTGTTTGTGTGTGTGTGTGTGTGTGTGTGTGTGTGTGTGTGTGTGTGTGTGTGTGTGTGTGTGTGTGTGTGTATGTGTGTGTGTGTGTGTGTTGGAGTGGATAACACTGTTGCTGCTGCTGCTGGCTTTCTGTAATGCAATCTTGTGCTGAGTCTCATTTACACCAGCAGAATTTATGCGATTTTCTCTTGCACTTGGATCGTGTATGAATCGTTTATCCAATTCAGCTCCGTCCTTTTTTTTTTTAATTTTCTTTTTAGCAGGCTCCATTTCGTGTATATACTTCATTTATCGCACTTTCTATGGCAGTATCTCGATCATATTTACAACTATTTATCCTATCTCCCATTCAATAGAAAATACGAATAAACAAGCTGTCAATCGAAGGAAAACGAAGCTAGAAAGAGAGAGCATTTAAATTTGATAAGTCCGCCATGTTTACAATGAAGCTCCAAAAGAAGATTTCCATTAATAATATTAGGTTGCTTGGCGGCCAACAGAAAGTTAATTTAGACAAGATCAAGCGTTGCATATCGATATTAAATAAAGACTAGATGTAAAACTCCCTTTGAGAATAAGAAAACCTCTTCTATCTAAATTAAGCAGACATTCTGACAGAGATGAAATTACTGTGGAAATCGTTTCTTAGAAATTTGTAGAGTTTAACGAAAATAAAAAAAAAAGAGAGAGAAAGAGAGATGACAACGTCGTAAGAGAAACGTTGGAAGAAAAATTGCATTTAAGCAAATAATATTCGTTGTGTGTGTGTGTGTGTGTGTGTGTGTGTGTGTGT
>NC_068990.1:65452392-65455698 GCF_001194135.2 Octopus bimaculoides | reverse complement strand
TGTGTGTGTGTGTGTGTGTGTGTGTGTGTGTGTAGGTATCTGTATATGTGCAAGTGTATGTGTATATGTGTCTGTGTGTAGATGGGTGTGCGAGTGTGAGTGTGTGCATGTGCGTAGGAGTGTGTGCGCGCGTGCGCGCGTTTCTGTTTATCTGTGTAACAATTGGTAATATCCTTGCATACTAGTTTCCCTCTTTCCAGGTTTCCTCTGCACGTCACCGATGTTTAGCCAAGAGAAAGGTCGCCGACTTGGGCCGATAGTTTGGCGCTAGTGTCGTTGTAAGTGTTGCTGTTACAACACAGACATCTGGATCGTATACCACAAGGTATCATTTTCAGTTCTCTAACACTTCGAACAATCCACTTCCTTGGATTCGTACCTTTTTATCGACCCCAAAATTATGAATTGGAAGGTTGACCGGCTATGTGGGGCTTTGTCGGCCTTTTCAGTGCTCGTCCAGGCACTCACCAACATGATCGAACGAGAATTCGTTGCCTCTATTACAGGATAACATGAATAAAATATTCAACGTTGTTGCAAATAGCCCGGCTATATATATATATATATATATATATATATATATATAGCTGCCCGGCTATACAATATATATCGATTTATATCTATCTATCTATCTATCTATCGATCGATCTATCAATCTATCTATCTATCTATCTATCTATCTATCTATCTATCAATATATCTATCTATCGATCTGTTTATCTATTTGTCTGTCTATCTGTCTGTCTGTCTGCCTCTCTCTCACTCCCTTTGTGTGTATGTATGCCAATGTATATATATATATGTATTCTACCTTCCCACCCCACCCCATCCAATTCCTTACACCCACCCCTACCTCTACCCCCACCCTCAGCCTAACCCACACTCCACCCATGCTTTCCCCACTCTCGCCTCCCCAGCCTTCGCCTTCCCCACCTCCCAACTCCCACCTTCCAACACTCTCACATCACACCACACATCACTTCACAACACACCACCACGCACACACTAACACTGACCAACACCTTTCTCCCTTCCCCATTTTTTCACACCTACATACACACATACATACGTTAAGATCACCAGCATTCTCTCACATACACACACACAGCTTCTCGTATTTGGGGAACCGTTTCTTTCCCCTTTTGTTATCACCCCTTTTTCTTAGCTCTCCTGTGTGAACTTTCTGTCCGGCAGTCGCCATGATAGATCGCTGACCATAACATTCAAATTTTTTTCTCCGTGTTTTTCTCCTTGTTTTCTCCCTATTCTTTCTGTTGAAGAGCGTAGCTCGAAACGTTAAAGACTTTCTCTATTTCCGAGCGTTAAACTAATACATCCTTTTGTTGTTTACACCACCAGTAAGAGGCAAAAGAATAAAAGAACACAAGAATGTATCTTCTAAACTTTGAAAACTAGAATCTGTTCATAAAGGAAAGACAGAATGAATAACGAACAAAACTAATAAATTGATCAGCGATGAAACAGGAGAATAAAATGTTTATACAAAACGCCTTCAAGTCCAAATAAATTAAACAGATGGTAAAAGTAAAGAGAAGATGAATATCGTGGATTATGATAAGTTCTGTGTAATGATCTTTCAGAGATCTTTTGAAATTAGTACATATAATATTGCTATCTTCAGTTCATTTTTTTGTGCCTATCTTCATTTGTGTTCATGAATGTTGAATAATAACTGAAAGAGTTCGATCGCGAATACAAGCTGTCGAAATAGTACTTCCTCCAAAAGATCTCCGGCTAACTTATTCGACAGGGTACGTAGTGTAGAGATCAGGGAATTTCTTCAGGTTGAGCTGCTACTTCTCTGCATTGAGAACCTACAGCTCCAGTACTGCGGATATGTGATTAGAATGTCGCAGGAAAGAATTGCAAGATGTATACTTTCAGTCTGAGAGCTAAACTGTCATATATTTTGTTCCTGTAAACGTGGGCTTCCTCCATTCTGCTTTCAAACGACACAATGAGTTCAATCACTTGTTTTGATGAAAGTTTATAGCGGATAAGAAATAGGGGATTTTTTCCTATCAGTTAACACGGAATAAAAAATAGTGCGTCTGCCTCACCGAGAGCATGCCTCTAATTTGATAGTACAAACTACTTTCTTTCTTTTGTAGTTTCTTTCCAATAAGAGTGAATAGAAAGTGAGTAAAAATAAAACTAAACGGACGTTGCTTATTTCTCATATAACAACGAAATGACATTACGAAAACATTGTTGTTAAAACAGAGACGCGATAACTATTGGAACTGTGTGGTTTAGTTTTCTTCTAGTAAACCCCTTCTTAATGTCACAACTGTCTTCCATTAAATAACATGACTACAGAGATGCAGATTCTTGATCTTGTTCTCTTTTGTTTCATTTTGTTTTTCTTTTCCTTTCTTTTCTTTTCTTTTCTTTTCTTTTTACCGTGTCAGATTTATGACGTACAATTCTATAACATTAATAGGCTTGCCATTCTGGGTAGAATTAACGATTATCTTGGAAGTAGCTGAAGCTGTTGCAGGCGATATCCTAACGTGGCCAGACAGCTGCCACTAACAGCAAATAATGCAGTTCTTGGTTCAGATAGTTATACATGCAACAACAAAAGCTCTATCTTTCAACACAGAAGAGATTGCCAACTAGACAGACATCACAGGATACTTAACTGAAGTATATCTGACTGAAAACGAGAGCGATACGTGCCTTAAGATGATCTGCAATACAGCATTTATTGCTCAAAACACACAACGAGAACAAAATCCGCCAAACCGAAACCACCAACTCTGAGATGCTATCCCTAATCCTCAGCCCCACAGCAAACCCTTTGATAAATACACGGAACGTTCAGAATAGGATCTCTAGGGAATGTATATAAAACTAAAGGACAGTCCCATTCTAGCACCTATTAAATAGATAGATAGATAGATAGATAGATAGATAGATAGATAGATAGATAGATAGATAGATAGATAGATATTGGTATATAAAGTATATTTTTATTTGATATCATATAACAAAGAGCTCAATAATTTATGGTTTAAAACAATTGTTAACTCACAGAAGTCGAATATTGAAAATATGAATGCTTTTATCTAAAAATAAAAGCGAGATTACTAATCGAACATCTCCGATTTTCAGCATTAAGTAAGGATATCAATATATGGACAAGTTTAGGTGGCGAGCTGGCAGAAACATTAGCACGCGAAATACTAAGCGGTATTTCGTCTGCTACTACGTTCTGAGTTCAAATTCCGCCGAGGTCGACTTTGCCTTTCATCCTTTCGGGGTCGATTAAATAGGTACCAG
>NC_068990.1:65451373-65452382 GCF_001194135.2 Octopus bimaculoides | reverse complement strand
TCCTTTCGGGGTCGATTAAATAGGTACCAGTTACGCACTGGGGTCGATATAATCGACTTAATCCGTTTGTCTGTCCTTGTTTGTTCCCTCTGTAAGTAGCCCCTTGTGGGCAGTAAAGAAATAAGAATCGTTAGCTCGCCGGGAAAAATGCTTAGCGGTATTTCGTCTGTCTTTACATTCTGAGTTCAAATTCCGCCGAGGTCGACTTCCCCTTTCATCTTTTTGGAGTCGATAAATTAAGTACCACTTGCGTACTGGGGTCGATCTAATCGACTGGACTCCTCCCCAAAAATTTTGGGCCTTGTGCCTAGAGTAAAAAAGAATATATGAACATAATTCAAGACAGAAATAAGAGTAGTGGAATATTCCATATAAAATATTTTACTCACAACAAATGGGCAAATGAATTCCAAAATATAAATTTGAATTTGATTCATACAGGAGAGAGAGAAGAAGAAGAAGAAGAAGAAGAAGAAGAAGAAGAAGAAGAAGAAGAAGAAGAAGAAGAAGAAGAAGAAGAAGAAGAAGAAGAAGAAGAAGAAGATGGATGGATGGATGGATGGATGGATGGACGGACGGACGGATGGATGGATGGATGGATGGATGGATGGATGAATGGATGGATGTGCAAGCGTGGCTATGTGATTACTAGTCTTGCATCCCAACTATGTGGCCTCGCATTCATTTCCACTGCACGGCACAAGGTATGTTCCATTATAACCTAGAGTCAACCAAAGCTCGCGAGTGGACTTGGTACATGGTAACTAAAATAAAGTTTATCGTATATATATAATATGTGTCTTTGCTCGTCTTTGATAACTGCTGTTAGTTAGTTTGCGGCCCTGTAACTTAGCAGCTCACAAAACACGCTGATAGAAAAATTACCAGACTTATCAAATAAGTACTGGTGTCGATTTGTTTGAACTTCAAGTCGGTGCCCCAGCATAGCCGCAATCTAATTACCGAAACAAATAAAAGATAAAAGGTAAAAGATATATATATATATATA
>NC_068990.1:65444971-65450985 GCF_001194135.2 Octopus bimaculoides | reverse complement strand
TATATATATAATATTAGGGATAAAATCCAAAATTACAGGTAAAAACTCAATTAAAATCAATTTATTAAAAATTAAAATTAAATTAAGCTTCACAGTATAAAATATATTAATATATAGTATTAGGGAAAAGAACCAAGGTTTATGAACTCATCGATGAAAATCCACTGTCACATATAGAAAAAAAAATTTTCTACCCTGCGGAACCTGTTGCCATTATATTGCACTGTACCATTTGCGGATTAAGTACCTTTCCTATGGACACAATGTAGAGCTAATGATAGATAGTAACTTTCTTACTCTCAGCTAGTTACACGGCGCTCTACCGATTCTGTCAACTGTAATTTCACTTACTCAGAGTATATAACGAAATAACTCTAGCGTTCCCTCTTTGAGGCGAGAAAATATGCATTTATTTCTTCTAATTACTGTGATTAAGCAAATCAGCGTGTTGGCAGACTCATGTTTACGTTCGAATTCCGCCGAGGTTAACTTTGCCTTTCATCTTTTCTGTGTCGATAAAATAAGTATCAGTCGAGTATTAGGGCCAATGTAATCAATTAACTCCCGTCATCCAAAATTTCAGGCCTTGTGCCTATAGTAGGAAGGATTCTTATGACTATTTTGAATATTAACGAATAGAGAAATTAAGAAATAAAGAATAATAATTTATTACATAAGCTCAAAGTTACATATATGGGCGGGTGGGGAGATATAGCCGATTAAATCGATGTGAATCTTCATTGGTAATTATAGAAGAGTAAGAAGCAAAATCGACCCAGGTATAATTTGAACCTAGAATGTAAACGTGTTACTAAATACCCGCAAAACATTTGCCCGATGCTCTATTCATTCTACATTCCAACGGCCATTGAGTTAAGGAATATTAAATATTACTGATGAAAGCGTTGTTGCAAAGAGACACACCATTAAATGTTAGGATGCGAAAATCTCCGGAGTTTCTGTCTCCATGAATAAGAAACACTAACTTTTAGGTTATGATTCTTTGACATTAACTTTTACTTTATTATGATTCCAGTGATACTTGCACGCGTTATCTTTCAACGTAGTACTCAGGTAATGATAATACAATTTACGACAGAAATATATTTGGGTTCAATGATTGACCACATTCTTTCTATTGGAGTCGCAGTTTCACACTCGTCATTCTATTGATTAGATGTCTTAGACTATCACTGAGCAACCACAGTGTCCAAGTAGTAAATATGAATGTATAGATGAAAGTCGTAAATATAAAATAAAAGAATTGAATTACATAACATATAAAGCTGTAAATATGGTCGCTTTTCATAAATATTGCGCTTATGAACGCTGAGATAGATGTGAGTAGTGGTTTGTGTGAGTAAACTAATCAGTTATGGATCTGTGGACAACAGCTGTGAGCACACGATAAAATTTAATTCAACTACCACTCTGACAGTTTTTCAATTATCTAACTCTTTCTTGACGTTGACTAAAATTGAATTATATTTCAGCGGTTGATCTGCAAAATTGTTTGTACAATTACATAAGAAGTTCTTATCTTCCAAAAATGAACGGCTGAACATATCTCAGATTGTTGATCAGTTATTATCCAAAGATCCGATTTTCTCCTCTTTTGAGCCTTGCCAAGAGACTTTTCTCGGAAATATGCGAGAAAATTATTTGGTTTGTACAGAAGAATTTACTGTAGTGTTTATTTTTCTTTCGTTGTCATCAACTGAAAGCGATAATTTGTGTTGGTTTTGATTTTTGTTTCTTCTCGATATTTGTGTTTGTCTTCAGTAAAAGACGAAATGCGTATCCGCTGGGTGTACATTTTCCAAAGTTGGTAACTGATACCAATCACTCAAATCTAGTGATTCTGATTGACTTTTGTTGATGAAAGAAAATCACTTCTTTATATTCATGATCGATAGCTCTAATCCAATCAAAATTCTGTAGTTTCCTAAACATAAGAAAGTAATTAGTTTAGCCTGGAGTAAGCATGTGAGCAGTAGCGACTATGTATCTATATGTGTCTGTTATTGCGTTGCATCTGTGTGTGCGTGCGTGCGTGTGTGTGTGTGGGTGTGTGTGTGTGTACATTAGCATGTCATCATTAGAAGAGGTAATTAATTAAAAATTTCTTAATTAGAATGGGCTCTTGCATGTTATCCCGAATTTTTACCATGGCACGACTTATTCTGGACAAACTAATATTTTATTACATCGGATCAATGACAAATTATCATATATTAACTTAACTACTTCTCATATACGTGTATCAATAAATTATTCAATCAAAATTGATCTCATGTTCGTGAGATAAGATCAATTGTTTCATTTGTATTGTTGATTGTAGAAGCATGTCTCTCCAAACTATACAAATAGTAGAGCTTGGTCGGATGTCCCGACAGTAATGCAAAGTGGCAAAGGTCGTTCAAATTGCATATGTTGGTAGAATAAGTCTTCCTTTATAGTAATTCTTCTTCCTGTTCTTTTTCGTTGGAAGAAAATAATGGATCCCGAGCAGAAAAACATACCGCCACTGAGCTCTTGATGAAGGATGGATGCAGACTGTTAGATATTCACATATTTGGCAACAAATCAGGCAATCGGCTAATTGAATTGGTCAGCGGTTTCCCCCGTGCAAATGGAATCCGTCCACTGTACAGGTCAGATCTGGTGCCCTCCAATTTCTACTCTATTATCTTTTACTTGTTTCAGTCATTAGACTGCGGCCATGCTGGGAAGCAAGATCCTTAACACACAGTCACGCCCGGTATAGATACTTTAGTTATCACTAATATAAATATATCAAAGATATCATCACTATATCTATCAAACTGATCTCAACTCATGTAAATTTCCGCTAAATTTTAAATCTCTTACTTTGAGGGGCGGTGTATATTTTGTTTATAAGTTAGATGCTGGGGGATGGGCAACGCTTTGATCTTTGTCAGAGCCCGTGTGGTTGGTGTTTAGGAAGAAGAAAGTTATCCCTAGACATGTTTCTGACTGGAATGCTTGCAAGCTAGTAGACCCCATTAAAGTCAATCGACAGCCAAATGACAATGCTAAACCAACTGATGGATTATGGGATTAAGTCTGCCACCAAAGGAGCAGCCCTTCCAACGGGATTCCACTCAGTTTCAGTTTATAAAGCTTAATAAAGCTTTAGTCAAACTGATAAAAAAATATATATGCTAAAGAAACCGTACAGTTGAATTGAACACGAAACCATGAACTAACGAAGCGAGCTTCTTAATTAAGCAACCTTTTCAGGAAACCAAATTTGCGACCAGTTGCGCTTTTTCTTGAAAGTTACTTTGTGTGACGCTAACAATATTCTTGTGAGAGGTATGAACGTCACAACATTTTTTCATTTATAAATCTCACTTGTGTGGTCGTAAATGTTGAGATGAATTTTGTGACTTTTCAGCAATAAATTTAAAATACAGAGAATGAAACGTACTGTAAATGAAAGAAAATAAATAATTCCGATAATATATTTCAAAATATATCGATTAATATATAAAATATAATGTAAGTTTCCGTGAGATCTCAATTCGTTCAAAGCTTAAAGTTTTAACGATAACATTTAATTCGACTTTCCTGCAGCTATTAATCTGCTGCAAGTTTTTTTCTGAGAAAACAAGTTGTTTAAAGAAACATAAAGTGAAATTTTTTTCCATGGAAAGAAACGAGAGCTTAATACAGAAAAAGAAATATCTAATGATCTCGACATTTCTTACGAAATCATAATTTATTTGACTTCTAAAAACGAAAAGAAAAACATCTTAATTGAAATATCAACATAAAAATATGAGGTCTTAATTGCGTATTTATTTTACAGACTAAAATGATGTAACATGCAGCGAGACGGATGAGTCGTCAAAGCATTACATACAATACTACACAGTGTTTGATCCAACTCTGAGTGCATTGTGTTCAAATCTTACCGAGGTCGGTTTACCTTTTGGCAGAAACGGTAGCACGCCGGGCGAAATACTTAGCGGTATTTCGTCTGCCGCTACGTTCCGAGTTCAAATTTCGCCGAGGTCAACTTTGAGTTTCATTCCAGATGATAAAACAATCGTCTAGGTACCAGTTTCAGTTTTCTCTTATATACTGGTGGAATGAGGTTCCAAATTTTTGGAGCGAAAGTTCATATAGGGTAGATTCAAAGAAACCCATTATTAGGTTCACAAGGACAGGCGCTGCTTTCGTTCCCATCGCAATACCGTTTTTTTGGCGGTAGTATGTTGTATCGAATAAGAAGTAATTGTTTTGTAGGATGGTTTATGCGGTCCGGGAGAACTTCGGGGTATTTTTCTAACCAGAATTTTATTGCCTCCATTCCGTAGTCTTGTAGAATGTTAGTGTAGAGGTTGATGACATCGAAGGAGACTAATAGAGCTGTTCACTCTCTAAACTCATTCTTCTTATTCTTCAAACTTCCAAAATGACGAAACCCTTCTGTCACGAGAACTGATTACTGTACAATGTCCCTTGAAAAACTAATTTAAATAGCGAAAACTGGTTGGATTTCACGACAGCCATATAATATGCATATATTTATAAAAAGATATTAGACTATATGAAACGAAGGCATTTCTCTTCCACTTTTTATATTTTTTTACACATATATATATATATATATATATATATATATATATACGCACACATGCATGTATATATGTATGTGTATACACACACACACACACACACACACACGCCCTTCACTCCAAAAACATTAGTCAGCCCGGGGTTATTGCGGAAAACATTCGACCAAGGTGCTGTGCAGTGGGACTGAACTGGAAACCACGTTGTTGCAAACGAACTTCTCGGTCGCCTAGCTATACCTGCGCCTATTTATTTATTCATTTATTACACCTGGTGGATCCCATCCTACTCCAGACAATTGACTTGTTGTAGAAAAAGAAAGACAGACAATCAGACAGGCAGAAAGAAAGAAGAAAAAAAGGAAGAAAGAAAGAAAATGTACTTAGTCATAGGACTAATGTCATATTTATTGACTTCAAAAGGATAAATGCCAAAGTTGACCACAGTACGATTTGAAACTAGAGTGTAGAGAGCCGGAACAAATACCACAACGCAATATCTCCGACTCTCTAACAATTCTGCTAGTGGACCACCTAACTACAGAATATTCGGAGGCCGAGAAGAAGCAATGAGTTCTATTGTTTCTCGCTTATAACAGCTAACTGTGTTATAATTAGCGAAAGGAGGCGGTGTAAGCATTATTGCATCACAAAATATCTCTGGCAACGACAAGATGACTATATTTTCTGGATATGCCGATTCTCAAAGACAAGGAGATCAAAGAAATTTCTTGCAGACATTGTTGACAAAAGCTGTCATAAACAAATATCTTCTAATCGATGTGTCAGTTCTAACAGACGATGATAATATTGTTCTGAAAAGAAATGGAGAAACTCTCCAAAAATATAAAAGAACTAGAAATTAAAATATACAGAATGCGAGATATGAAAATAGAAATATTACCTGTAATAATAATATGTGCCGTGGGGTTGATAAAAAGAGATGCTATATATATCCAAAGTCATGTAACCGACATCTAAAATAATAGCACTGGAAATATTCACAATATATTATACATAGTTCACACAAAATTATAAAGGATTTTAAAAAGTTGATGCACATACCGTACATCAACTGCTCGCTTCAGCAAGTTATAGCCCGCAATAACAATAAGGTTAATGCATAAATAACAGCAACAACAACAACAACAACAATAATAATAATAATAATAATAATAATAATAATAATAATGATAATGATAAATGCCCTGATGCAGTACCAGGCAGTGGTTGTCATGGCTTCTCATCTTAACTGATTAAAAGTGTTATGATGTACCTTGTTTTGTCTTAGTATAAAAGATGGGCTACGGCAAATATTCTGCTAAATATCACAGATTTGCTTGTCAGTTGTGGTTGATGATATGTGCGTCTCTGATCACGAGCAGAAGTAGCTATGTGTTGAAAAGAATT
>NC_068990.1:65433043-65443474 GCF_001194135.2 Octopus bimaculoides | reverse complement strand
GAAGAAGAAGAAGAAGAAGAAGAAGAAGAAGAAGAAGAAGAAGAACAACAACAACAACAACAACAACAACAACAACAGCAGCAGCAGCAGCAGCAACAACAACAACAATAATTTCTTTATTGGCCACAAGGGTTACAAAAGAAACAGTCTGGCCAATACAAAGACAAAGGATGGGGGGGGGGTTACTTATGCACTTGTAAATTATAATGCAATAACAATTAACAAGAAAATTGATAACAACAAAATTCAACAATAGAGGGTAGTACCAACCACAGGTAACGAAGGACCCCATCAATCTAGGATCACCCCTACTTTGAAGAGCACCACAAAGAGGCCCACTCATTCAGGTTATCCTTTCCACATTCGTCTATATTTCAGCAAATTTACTGCAGGGTAGCCCCATCCTCTCAACCCTCACCTGCCTTTTCAAATGGGACTTTAAAAGTTTATAAGGACTTGGCTAAAGAAGAAAGTGTCTGTCTTCAGTCCTTTGAATCTCGTCCAGTACACAACTTTTTTGCAATAGCCACCGAACAGAGGAAAACTGCCTGCACTTTCTGGCTAAAGATAGGTATTGGTACGATCTTCACAACTGAGTAGACTGATAGCCGAATGCATCCAACGATAGCAGCTGCTCGACATAAGTCTGCAAGTGAACAATGTTAGGATACTGTACGAGTGTGAGCATGAGTTTCATCGCTCAGTGGGCTTCTCGGTCAAGTGCACCTGACAGCACTTCCACGCTTGCTATTCCAAACCGGCACTTTTTCCCGGATTGTATTGCTAGGCAAAGAAATTCTGAAAATTATCCAGAGGGCCTGAACCGAAAGTCCTCCAGAGAAGCCCAACCATCTGACACCCGTCAATGCCCAAATTACTCCGAGGGCATTCGCCGCCCTTGCTCACTTCAACTTCAAAATCCTCAATACGGCAGTCGACAAAATCCTCAATACGGCAGTCGACAAAATCCTCAAAATCGGTCGACAAAATTCAGGCAAAATCCTCAATACGTTGTACTGTAAGAGTTTCACTCTTACATGGGACTTCAGCCTTGCCGAAGTCCCTTGTCCTAGACATATGTTCGATGTCCTGCCATATATCGCGGAGAACCCTTTCTACTTGTGCGTTCGTGGTAGTCTCCAGGCGGTGAGTTTTTAAACTCGTGTATCGATATATAACAGTTTTCTAGCAGATGCAGCTCCAGTTTCAGGAGAGGGAACAAGCTCTAACCTTCTCCCTTCAATTTTCCTAAATCAAGCGGTGTTTACTAATGTTGCCTACTTATCTTGTCAGCTGAGACTCTATAGCTCCTTTACGGAGACTACTCCTGCGAAGGAAGCATAACCATTGTTGCTATTCTTGTAGTTATTGTTGTTTGCTAGGTCTGTCGTTACCTCTGCTGCTACGGTCGCTGCTACGGTCGCTGCAACCACTGTCTCCGATACTAGTACCGTCGTTATTGTTGTTGCTGCTGCTTCTGCCGTTGTTAACTTTAGTGACTTTGCTGCTGTTGCTTCTGTTGTTATTGCTCCTATAATTTTTTGCCGATGTTGCTGTTGTTTTTACTGCTCCACTCGTTTGTCGTTATATGTCTTGCAAACAACTCGCACATGCAAGTGCTACCAGTCGAGAACTCCGCATACCGGAAGCCAGCAAGTGTATGGGGTCATCAGGAGAGAATGCGCGCCGTTTCGGGGCCTACTTCTCGACGGCATCAATGCGCACCGCCCCCCCCCACCTCACTGATATGAGGCCCCACTTGCTAGATCAACTGATCAAGTTTTTAGACTTTCAACTTTCAATGATGAAACTTCCACCTCCCATTCCATGAGCAAAATGTTGTATTCGCTACCATTGTTGTTGCTACAGTTGTTGTTGTTATTGCTGCTGCTGCTGCTGCTGTTTGCTGCAAGAGCAGTTGTGTAATTATTTGGACTTCGAACTTTCAACGCTTTACAAGCGTTCGCCTTCCGGTGAAGGAGAAGGACACTGGCACGTGCTGCATGTACCCTCCCACGTCCTTCCTCTCCCTTCAGTTTGCTGGCTGTGTGGCTGTAGAAGCCGAAGCTACGTTTGTAAAACGGAAAAATTTGGAAATTATTCTAACAAATTTGAGTTCCAAAGACGAGAAACAAAGAAGTCAGCTTCCCTTGTGTATTTTAATTTACTCAAACAAACGTTATTTCACAAAATGTCAACAATCAACAACTTTTGAGCAGAGAAACAGAGGAACAAACAAGAATCAACTCAAAGCGACGTGATGCTCACATCACTATCACCACCACTACCACAACAACAGCAATAACATGATGATGATGATGATGATGATGATGATGATGATGATGATGATGATGATGATTTCTAACGAAGGCCTCTTCTTCTACGTTATAAAATGACAATGCGATAGCGCTATGGAATTTTACATGCAGACACACCGCCAGACGGCGCATAATAAGCATGACGTCATTTTCTTTGGCAAACATGACAATAGTGTACTAATTATCGATATAGCGCTAACAGATGACGACTGCATTTAATGTCATATAAGGCCCACGGCCATGCGTCAACATCATCTACATCTACTACCAGCACTCCGATTTCAGCGAGCGATATTAAAACCAATGTTTAGTGTATTTAAACATGAGATGTTTATTGAAATATGGTAGCCAGAGTATACTAACAGGGGAGAAACAACTTGAGCAAAACTTGGTACGCTGGCACAAAGAAAACATATTTTGATGGTGGTGGTGGTGGTGAGACTAATTCTTTCTAATTTTGGCACAAGACCAGCAGTTTTAGTGGTTGCAGGTTAGTCTATTATATCGACCTCAGTACTCGACTGGTACTAATTTTATCGACCCTGAAAGGATAAAAGGCAAAGTCGACCCCACGGCAGAGTTTGAACCCAGAAAGTAAAGACGGATGAAATGCTGCTAAACGTTTATTCCGATGGGTTAACGATTTTGTTAGCTAACAGTCGTCGTCGTCGTCGTCGTCGTCGTCGTCGTCGTCGTCGTCGTCGTAGTAGTAGTAGTAGTAGTAGTAGTAGTAGTAGTAGTAGTAGTAGTAGTAGTAGTAGTAGTAGTAGTGCAATAAGTTTCAAGAGAAAAACGAAAGCAGCTTGGCTACAACAGAAAGCATTTGGTAACAAACAAGCCAGCAGTCGAGATGAAAACACGGATAAATCAGGAAATGAAACAAGAGCAGCGGCTTCTAGTGAAAATATCAAACATGAATGCAATAATGAAACATAACTGGATAAATATAAGAAGAAAAAAAAGAAAAAAAAAAGTGCCTTTGCAATGGCAGAAAGCATTTTGTAACAAAGCATGTTTCCAGTATAGTTAAACATAAAGCTGAAAATCAGATAAAAAGAGTGCTCATTTACAATGAAAATATATCGTATACATAATACAGTAGTAAAATATTACAGAAAAAGAAAAACAAAATTAGCTTAACACTAGCAGAAAGTATTTGATTTTAATATTTTGTCTTCATAATCCGCTGGCATTTTCTATGCAATCGATGGGTTTTTTGGGGGGAGGTCTTTTTGGTTTTTCTTCTTTTTATTTCCATCTGCGTTTTCATGAATCGGTAACACCCAACCTTCTATTCATGCAAAACCCTGAATATCTTGTTCTTATAATCTTAAGGCCTTATTCATTATCATTTTAGTAGAAATAGAAATGAGTTTCTTAATTCTTCTCAATTATTACCTAGTTTTTTTTTGTTTGTTTTTTTTAACTCCTTATCTAGTTCTGGCCTATTTAGGACTCGACCACAAATGTTACTCTTCCTTTCTTAAGAAGTCTGTAAATGTTGTTCTTGCTTTCTCCCTTATTTTAGATAGTACATGTAGCTTCGTTTTTCACTGATTCATTCGTTACTGATCCAGGATAACACAGTACGCTCAATTATGTAATCCGTGATAAGCATAACATGGTTTACAATTGAGCGCGTTGTGTTAACCCGGATCAGTGATCAATGAATCATTGAAAAAACAAGGATATTTGGAGCATCTAATATAAATTTTCAGCTGAGTAGACGGGAGCCTGTTCTGATACTGTTTTCATGATATCATTTGTGGTGGTGGTGGTGATGATGGTGATGGTGATGGTGGTGGTGGTGCTGCTGCTGCTGATGATGATGATGATGATGATGATGGTGATGATGATGCCTGTGCTGATGCTGGTGCTAGTGCAGGTACTAGTGCTGGTAGTGCTGCTGTTGTTGCTGATGGAGATTTGCCGGTCCCGTTCACTTATATTAGTGGACAAGGGTTTTCGGCAATTTTTATAACCAAAAGCACATTTCCTACAAGGTTGTCCGTTGAGAATGATATTAGCAAGTGTACTTCCCTGACACTACAGAGAAATGTGTTACTTGCTGGAAAGTGCCAGGTTCATCAATCTCATTGTGGAGGCGCAATGGCCCAGTGGTTAGGGCAACGGATTCGCGGTCATAGGATCGCGGTTTCGATTCCCAGACCGGGCGTTATGTGTGTTTATTGAGCGAAAATACCTAAAGCTCCACGATGCTCCAGCAGGGGTTGGTGGCAAACCCTGCTGTACTCTTGCACCACAACTTTCTCTCACTCTTACTTCCTGTTTCTGTTGTGCCTGTAATTCAAAGGGTCAGCCTTGTCACACTGTGTCACGCTGAATATCCCCAAGAACTACGTTAAGGGTACACGTGTCTGTGGAGTGCTCAGCCACTTGCACGTTAATTTCACGAGCAGGCTGTTCCGTTGATCGGATCAACTGGAACCCTCGACGTCGTAAACGACGGAGTGCCAACAACATCAATCTCATTAAAAATGTACCATTAAATGAAATTAAACTGATTTCTTGTATAGACACGAAGCTAGATATGTGTGCAGGGAGGGAGCAGTTGATTACATCGATTCCAGTACTTGACTCGTACTTCATTTTATTGACGCCAGGAAGATGAAAGCAAAGCTGACCCACATTGGGATTTGAACTTATTAAATTAAATAACATTATATTAACCCATTCATTACGATAATTCTATTAAAATATACAGCTTTTGTTTTTTATTTATTTTGAAAATAATGGATACCTTAGCAAAATTGTTTTGTTGGCACTCCGTCGGTTACGACGACGAGGGTTCCAGTTGATCCGATCAAAGGAACAGCCTGCTCGTGAAATTAACGTGCAAGTGGCTGAGCACTCCACAGACACGTGTACCCTTAATGTAGTTCTCGGAGATATTCAGCGTGACACAGTGTGACAAGGCTGACCCTTTGAATTACAGGCACAACAGAAATAGGAAGAGAAAGTTGTGGTGGAAGAGTACAGCAGGGTTCGCCACCATCCCCTACAGGAGCCTTGTGGAGCTTTAGGTGTTTTCGCTCAATAGACACTCACAACGCCCGCTCTGGGAATCGAAACCGCGTTCCTACGACCGCGAGTCCGCTGCCCTAACCACTGAGCCATTGCGCCTCCACAACTTAGAAAAATAATCATGTCATTATTAACCTGGTGTTTAAGGCGGTGAACTGCCAGAATCGTTAGCACGCCAAGCAAAATGCGTTGTGGCATTTCGTCCGTTATTACGTTCTGAGTCCGAATTCTGCCGATATCGACCTTATCTTTCATCCTTTTGGAATCGACAAAGTAAGTACCAGTTGAGTTCTGGGGTCGATGTAATCGTTTGACCTCCTGACTCAGAGTTGCTGGACTTGAGCAAAAATTTGAGATCATTAAGTTGGTGTTTGGAATATCAATTAACACTGAATTTGGATTGAAAGTTTTAATTTAGATCAGTTTAAATTTACATTATTTACATGATTTACACTTGACGGATATCTGTCATCAGGTGTCTTGGTCATCAGGTGCCCACGGGCATATGGCGTAGTGATTAAGAGCGCGGGCTACTAACCCCAAGATTTCGAGTTCGATTCCAATGACCTGAAGAAGAAGAAGAAGAAGAAGAAGAAGAAGAAGAAGAAGAAGAAGAACAACAACAACAACAACAACAACAACAACAACAACAACAACAACAACAACAACAACAACAACAACAACAACAGCAACAACAACAACAACAACAACAATAACATCGAAAAATACCTTAGGAATGAGAACCCAGGTTCGAAATTTCCCCAAGACACCTGATGAAGGCTGGAGGGTATATCAGCCGAAACGTTGTGTTAACAACAAACAAAATGAGGACAAATATCCGTCAAATGAAAATAATGGACATAATTCCTCATCTCTTAAATATAGAACTGCACTTTAAATTTGTAAGTTTATATTATAGAATGATAGGAAGTCTCAAGCAGGTTTATATCAAAAAAGTTAATCATAAATAATACATAACTGTTCTGTGTTGTATTTTACTCTCTATTCTTCCGAATGGGGACACCAACACTGCCAGAAGATAAAAAAGAGGACCCCTTTTGTAGAAGTTCACTTGTTCGCTCAGTGACGTTCGTGTTTCTTTTCCTTCGTCAGCGAAGACGACTTTGCCGGGTCGTTAACGCGTCGGGCAGAATACATTGGGATATTTGATCTGGCTCTCTGCACAGTGGATGAAAAAAAAAAGAATAGTGGGTTGATGGAGATGTAAGAACGTTGGCGAGGATTCCTTGTGATGTTTGTTCCATCCTCTTGCGTTCTAAGTTCAAATTTCATTATGCTCTACACGAGTGGTAGACTTAAGCCGTTGCCGAGTTTGATTAAATATATAAACAGTTAGAAAGTCGGCGAGCTAATAGAATCGTTAGCACGTTGGACAAAATGCTTAGCGGTATTTCTTCTGGCTCTATACTTTCTGAGTTCAAATCTCACCTCGGTCGATTTTACCTTTCATCTTTTCGGGGTCGATATACCGATCACATACTGAGATCGATGCCATCGACCGGCCTCTTCCCTTAAAAATTCCTGCTCCTAGGGCCTTACAATCGACAGATATCCTATTCAGGGAAATGTTATTCTCTCGGTCACTTACATGCCATGGAAGCCGGGTAGACCGGCCTTGTGAGTCCTAAGGATTCAAGGGAAATGTAGATTTAAAATTTTGGCACAAGGCCAGCAATCTGAGCGAAGGGTAAGTAAATTACATCGATCCCAGTGCTCAACTGGTACTTATTTTATCGACCCTGAAAGGATGAAAGACAAAGTCGACCTCGATGGAATTTATAATCAGAACGTAAAGACAGACGAAGTACCGCTAAGCATTTTGCCCGGCGCGGTAACGATTCTGCCAGCTCGCCGCCTTAACCTATGTAATAAAATACACTGGAAGCTATGCCAACACTATGGAATAACAACAGAAAAAAGATGGTATAAACACACGCCAGAAAAGGTCACAGAAAACGAGAAAGCAACCATACTCTGGGATATGCCAATACACACAGATAGAGAAACTAAGGCAAATAGACCAGATATAGTTGTCAAAGATCATGAAGAAAAAAAATGCTTTTTAATTGATGTATCAATACCAGCAGATGACAACGTCTCTCTAAAAGAAATGGAAAAACTTTCAAAATACAAAGACCTGGAAATAGAGGTAACTCGAATGTGGAATCTAAAAACAGAAACAATTCCTATTATAGTAGGTGCCTTAGGTATAATAAAAAAATATTCAGACAAATACATAACAAAAACACCAGGACTTACAAATATATATAACATACAGAAAATTGCACTACTGGGCACAGCACACATCCTACGCAAAACACTTTCAATACAGTAACCATAAGAGCACCACAGCAAACCACAGCACATACCCAAGGCGCACAGAGCTGCTCTCGGTAGTGAAGTGAAAGCACGTTATAAAAATAAAACTACTGAATAATAATAATAATAATAATCCAGCATAGTTTGTTTTCTTTCTCAGTTAAGAAAACAAACTATGCTTTATCATAGATATAGCATGCCCAGCTGACAGCAAGGTATGCGATAAGGAAGAAAGAAAAGTTGAGAGATATGACAGGTTAGCTTGGGAAGTTAAGCAGTTGTGGTCGATAAAAAAGGTAACAGTAGCACCAATAATTGTCGGGGCCCTAGGAACAGTGACGAAAAATCTCGAGAAGTACGTGGAACAAATAGGGGCTGCAATAAGGGTGGAACACTTGCAGAAAACAGCACTGCTTGTAACCGCTCGAATACTCCGAAGGTGCTCGAAAAATAAGAGGTGTTACTTTAGTTCACTGGTAGTGAACAGCTGACAGCGTAGTACATCTCCAGCGTTAGAAGCTGTGCAAAGGCAATAATAATAATAATAATAATAATAATAATAATAATAATAATAATAATAATAATAATAATAATAATAAACTACTGAACAATAATAATAATAATAATAATAATAATAATAATCCTTTCTACTAAAGGTACAAGACCTGAAATTTGGGGGAGAGGGATAGTGGATTACATTGACCCCAGTACTCAACTGGTACTTAATTTATCGACCCCGAAAGGATGAAAGGCAAAGTCGACCTCGGCGGAATTTTAACTTAGAACATAGCCATGGACGAAATACCGCTAAGCATTTCGCCCGGCGTGCTAACGATTCTGCCAGATCACCGACTTAGATACGTGGGAATTATCAAAAACAAAAACTATTAAACGTATATGCATATATTCGTGACCAGAAAATTACATCCACTCTCCTACTCTTTCACTGATGCACAATAATTGGCTGGTAGTCTTAACTTGGGAGAAAGACTTAACCCGTCACTCGGTTTAACTTTACCTCTGACCCCTTGAATGTTTTTACCTGGAGTTCACTCTATTGCTAACATTTCGGCCTCGTTCCCGGTTTGAGAAGACCTTGCTCCTTTTCTCTAGTCTCAGGGGCCCTATAATGGGGCCGGGCGTACTGCCTTCCCTCCTGACTAGAACATAAAAGACAAGTGGAAGTTACTCAATATGGTATTATCAATCCGAGTAAAGTATCGACACACGAGGAAACGATGATAGAGTGTTTACAATAAAAAAAAAACACCCTGTTACTCACCTGTGTCGAGTCCATACAATATATCTGTATACCATGGTTATATGTGAGTAAAACGTTAACGTAGGGCACTACGGGCTTCGAAAAGAGTGAATAATTGTTCTCTGCTTCCCGACTAAAAGGACAAATTTTACCTGTAACTTAATTGGTTAAAAACGTTATATGTCACACATTTCCACGCAGGTATCCAAAATATATTTGATTTACAGTCTCTATTTATCCAATACTTGCACAAGCTATGAATTTGCTTGATGTTTATGAACAGTATAATCACATATAAAATGATAATCAAAGTTGAAATATTGTGCGCTGTAAAAATATTTTTCTCATTTCCAAGAAACACCACTCTTCAGTGCTAAATCAGGAGTTCTGTCCCTTAAAAGCAAAATTCCTTGTTTTTAATTGCCATTACATATACATGAGGATTTCTCCACCTTCAGGTGAAGAAATCATCATGGACATATATGATTGCGGTCTCCTTGTGCTTCCGCGTTGTCTATGGTTTACCGTCCATGACCTCTTGGATGATTGTTCAGTCACGAGGCAGATATGCATGTTTTGAAGCACCGATATCGGAAAAGAAATTGGAACTACCACAAATTTGATCAGGTCACTTTCTGGGATCGGAGTTTCAAACGTTTACAACTCGGCTGTTGAAGCATTTCACTGGTTAGGTCGCCTCTTTTCAATCGCTTTAGCACTCTCAGAACATGGAATGATACCATAAAGAGACATCTGTACAACAATGGATAATAGTGATAAATGCTTGTACAACACGAGTACCACTCTGTGAGTCTCCGTGATTAGTACCTAATGGCTTTGTTTTATTGGTCCTTTCGACTAACGGTCTTTTCAATAACTGGTTGCCTGAAATAATTGACCTCGTAGACCTTTTGGGACTGTAATCAACGGTCTGTTGAATTTGTTGGATAAATTCAAGTGTTCTGATGATTTTGGAGCGTTTGGAACGCTTTTTAAAATTTATTTATTTATTTATTGCTTTGATACTGGTGCTACGTTTCCATCTTCAGTCTCTAACTCCTTGCAAACTTTGTAGACGAAAGACCTGGCAACTTTTAAAAATCAAAATATTTCTAAATCGCTATACTAAGCCTTTATAACCACGATAACAGAATGCCTCTTCATTTCTTGAGTAAGCTGAGGGTCTACCATTATTATTTTCTGAAACAAAGATTATACAGAGTTAGCAAAATATGCAGCAAGATTCAATGTATGTATGTATGTATGTATGTATGTATGTATGTATGTATGTATGTATGTATATGTATGTATATATATATATATATATATATATATTTATTTATATGTATGTATATCTATCTATCTATATATATATATGTATGTATGTATGTATATATATATGGGAGAATATACAAAAAATAACAACAGACGAGGACAGGTGGTGTAAATAACAAAAGTATATATTAG
>NC_068990.1:65430931-65432716 GCF_001194135.2 Octopus bimaculoides | reverse complement strand
ATATACACATTCATACAAACATGCATACGTACATACAAGCATAAATACTTACATAAATAAATATGTGTACATATGTGTGTACGTATGTATGCATGTATGTATGTATGCATATACATATCTTTATACACACAGTCATATTTATAATTTGTCAACAAATATTATGTGCTGAACATATTTTTTTCTTTAATAAATAATTTTTATCAACCTTGCTAATACATCACATTTCAGAATTGCTGACAAAATATTTATTAACAATCAATATCATCTTTAACATGATACATATAACTGTTATTGTTACTGTTATTGTTGTTTTTGTTGTTGTTGTTATCATTATTATTATTATTATTATTATTTACTATTGTGATGATTATCGCCAACATTATCGCCATTTTGAATAGGTATACATACATGTATTTGTATATATATATATATATATATATATATATATATATATATATATATATATATATATATATATATATATACAAATGCATATATATGTGTGCACGCACACACACGCACGCGCACAAAATCTCCTGATGTGTGCTTATACAAGTTAGTTTTTACAGGCGAAAGAAAGAAAAAGAAACAGTCAGAGAATAATAAGGAGGGAGAAAAAAGGGGAACACAGCTCTTACACCACATTGATGATATCCTTAAAGCCTTGGGAACAGGTTCGAACTCCGATGTCATATATCTTGACTTCAGTAAAGCGTTCGACAAAGTTGACCATAATATCCTACTGTCAAAATTGTCAAATGTTGGAATCCGTGAAAAACTTCTACACTCGATTGAGTATTTCCTGGAGAACAGAACACAACATGTTGTGATCGGTGAAATCCACTCAAGCCCAGCAAAAGTTACAAGTGGTGTCCCTCAGGGGGTTGTCTTGGGTCCGCTCCTCTTTATAATCTATATACACGTCCTTTTCAGCGTCATAAAACACAGCAAAGTGAAAGTATTCGCTGATGACTCTAAGCTCCAGAAAATTATCAATGAAGAAGGAGACCGAACTCAACTCCAGTCTGATCTTCACGCTGTGAGTCAATGGGCAGACAAAAACAAAATGCAACTAAATGAGGGAAAATTTGAGCTGATGCGTTTTGGGAAAAAGACCATGCTAAAACAGCTATACTCTCTTCTTTCGGGGGAACCTCTCGCAGCATCTAATAATATCAGAGACCTATGAGTAATTGTTGATAACAATCTCAGTTGGAGTGTCCACAACAACAACAAGGTCGATGTAGCTCGTAAGATGAGCTCTTGGATCCTAAGAACCTACGAAGAAAATGATCCCATTACTTTTAAACAGAATCTGAACAAATTTCTTCAAGGAATACCAGATTAGCCACCTATATCTGGATACAACTCACTCAACGGGAACTCCCTACTCGAATGGATCGTGATACCACGAAACTTGAATTACAAAGGATTTAGACAATCCTATCAGGTGGTGCTATTCAGTTAGACATTGCCTAGACCAAACTTTGGTCGAAACAAGTTTATATATATATATATATATATATATATACGTGGCGTTCAATTAAATAATAATATAAATAAGATATGTATATGTATTTTATATATGCATATATATATATATGTATGCATGTATATATACACATTCGCTAGGTTTCATACAAAGGGGTCTAATGCTCTAAGCTTAGATTTTGGAGGGGTTAGGGTTAGGGTTAGGGTTACAATTTTTCAAGCCGATCACATAAAGAAAAGCGTTCGCCGTCAGTTTGAAAGACAGTCACGCTTCGTTCACGGGATTTCTAGTAA
>NC_068990.1:65429850-65430510 GCF_001194135.2 Octopus bimaculoides | reverse complement strand
ACAAAGTAATAGATATTAAAATAGTATTACTATTTTACTATTTTAATAGTTATTACTTTGAACTTTTTTGATTTTTATTATAATTGTGATTTTTTTCTCTAAATTAGATATTTATATATTATATATTGTGAAATTTAATTTAATTTTGATAAATTAAATTGAATTTTTTCCTGTAAATTTGGAATTTTATCCTTAATATTATTATTATTATTGTATATATATATATACACTCTTTTACTATTTTACTTGTTTCAGTCATTTGACTGAGGCCATGCTGGAGCACCGCTTTTGGTCGAGCAAATCGCCCCCAGGACTTATTCTTTGGAAGTCTAGTACTTATTCTATCGGCTTCTTTTGCTGAACCGCTAAGTTATGGGGACGTAAACACACCAGCATCGGTTGTCAAGCAATGTTGGGGGGACAAACACAGACACACAAGCATATACACACACATACATATATATATATACATATATACGACGGGCTTCTTTCTGTTTCCGTCTACCAAATCCACTCACAAGGCTTTGGTCGGCCCGAGGCTTTAGTAGAAGACACTTGCCCCGGGTGCCACGCAGTGGGACTGAACCCGGAACCATGTGGTTCGTTAGCAAGCTACTTACGCACAGCCACTCCTACGCCTATATATATATATATATATAT
>NC_068990.1:65424386-65426886 GCF_001194135.2 Octopus bimaculoides | reverse complement strand
GCGGTGAGCTGGCATAGCCCGTCGCTGCCTTCTGAGTTCAAATTCCGCCGACGGCGACTTTGTATTTCATCGTTCCGGGTGGATTAAATAAGTACGAGTTACGCACTGGAGTCATGTCATCAACTAGTCCCCTCCTACAAAATTTCAGGCCTTGTGCCTATAGCAGAAAGGATTATTATTATTATTGGTAGTAGTAGTAGTAGTAGTAGTATTTATTCATTTATTTAATTCTGTTATACTCTTTACACTTCGCAAGCGCAAGGAGATGGTTGCTTTGTTGAATGTAATGTGGTAACTAAAGTGGTTGGTGTTCAGCTGTTCGTTCTGAAATTTTGTGTTAAACGCTACTACTACGAATAGTAGTAGTAATGATAGAAGTGGTAGTTGTAGCAGTAGTAGGTGCAACAGAAGCAGCAGCAGCAGCAACAGCAGCAGTGGTAGTAGTAGTAGTAGTAGTAGTAGTAGTAGTAGCGGCAGCAGCAGCAGTACATTAAACAGCAACACTAAACGCAGTATCAAAAAGAGCAGCTCAGCAGTAAGATACAATATCAGTAAATATAAATATATATATATATACCGCATGGAAACCTATGACTGGAAGAATAGAATACGTTTAACGTTTCGGGCAGTATACTTCATCACATTTCTCTGAAGAAGGGATCTTGCCGAGACACCTTAGACTATATCATTTCTACTTACAGCATGAAATTTATTCAAGACTAAACTCTTTATAACATACTCAGTTTTATTTTAATGTGTGTGTTCAAAGAATTAGGAGCGGTAGTCGTAGGGGTGTTGAGAGGAGGCTGTCGCAGTAGTAGTAGTAGTAGTAGTAGTAGTAGTAGTAGTAGTGAAGATAGTGAGCGTTGTGGCGATTTTGATGTAGTTGTTGATGGTGCTAGCAGAGTCGCTTGAGATATGAAAAAAATGTATATATTCAGTAAGTGTTATTAACCAAGTACTATTCAAACTGAATTAACGAATATTAATGTACAGAGTGAAGCATGAAGGCCACAACATTATGGTATTGTAGTCACGTGGCATTTCTATAATTCCCATATTTCTTTAAATATTGGATGTTATTTTGTGATTCGAAATCAAGCTTCAACGACGTCGTTTGTATTTTGTTATTTTTCATATACACACACACACACATGCACATAGGCAGAAACAGATTCGATCGGGCACGTACGCAGAAACACACGCATACACGAATATGTATGCGCGAGCGCATGTAAAGATATACATACACAAACACACACACACACACATATATGTATGTACGTATATATATATATATATATATATATATATATATATATATATATATGTGTGTGTATATATATATATATGTATATATATATGTATATATATGTGTGTATGTATACATATATAAATATATATATATATGTATATATATATATGTATGTATGTATATGATTTACATATGTGTAAATGTACGTAAGTATGCTTCAATGAAGTTGTTAATAGCATTATATATAATAACATCGGATTTTACACCCATAGTGAGTCTTTTTCACCTTTGATGTGCATTTACATAGGTTTTATAATGTTATATCCCATAATTAAAAAAATCAACTAATAAAACAAACGCATATGCATACATATACATATACATACGTACGCATATGTGCATGTATTTTTACATATGTGTGTGTGTGTGTGTGTGTGTGTGTGTGTTCGTACGTGCATATACATATTCAAACATATTTGTGTGCATATATATTGATATGTATGCATGCGAGTTTGTTAGAATGTATGTATACAGAGGTATATAAGTAAAAGGGGAACCCTGTTTCTGCAACACACCCATGTTGTGATGCAGTGGACGATATACCAGTAGTTGATTGTGTAATCTCGTTACATTACACTATTGATCATATGATACCGTAACATAGCGTATCCACTCTTACATTCTAAATGCTAACTAATCAGGTCGATATCACCCAGATCTCACATTTCTAAGATTTCTGATCGCCGAATCGTTGGTTGTGGCGATGGAGAAAAAGATAAATTGGTTTGTGGCCTTGGTTGATAGCAATACCATTGGTAATAGCAATGAGGTGGAATATTTATAGACAAAACCACCCATAACTCAGGCAGCCATAGCCAAATTGTTAAATCTATACCAGAATGATATAATATACATTAACTGACCAGGTCATTGCTATTAAAGCTGTATCATCGCTTGACCCAGTGTAGTGTCAGTCTGTGGGTTAACTGAAGTCTTTCTTGTGCTAGCTAAGGTTGTCTCTGGTCAACTGAAGTTATCTAAGGTCGTCTACGGTTGAATGATGTTATCTGATGTTGAATGGGTGATCACATTTAAATTAGGGAAAGCTGAAGATCAAGAGAAAATTATGACCAAGTTCACGGGAATGGGAACGATTGGAGAATTTGTTAACGATACTAATGTTATTAATGGAGTATATGCAGTTAGAGAGAGTTATATGCACTCCATATATCCATAGATACATAT
>NC_068990.1:65421737-65423838 GCF_001194135.2 Octopus bimaculoides | reverse complement strand
TATATATATATAAAGACAAGCATAGATAGATAATTATGTGTGTGTGTGTGTGTGTGTCTGTCTGTCTGTCTGTCTGTCTGTCTGTCTCTGTCTGTGTGTGTGTGTGTATTATATATATACATATATATATTCACTGATGCATACATATTTATATACATATGTGCGTATGAGAGTGAGTGCGTGTGCAAATGTGTGTGTGTGTGTGTTTTTTGCTTTCGGAGCTGTAATATTGGATGCATTATGTCTGGAACAGACAGGGCTAATCATGATTAAGTGTCTCTGATCATGGCTTCTATAAGTCAAACAACTACAAGAACAAAAATTTCTGAGGAAGTTTTTGCTTGTTCGGTAGAAAAAAAACAACATGTGATGGAATCGCAGAAATGCCACGAAATTTTGACACTTATTTATAGAGGTTCCTTTTATGATTTAAACGCAAAATGAATTTAGTACTTTTGTGTGTTCTTAAATGACTAAAAAGCAAATTTTCCACGATCACATTTAAACCATGAATTTTTTTTTCGTTTATTTTTAGGGGGCGTGTGAGTTAGCACCACTAATTATGTAGTGCATGATTATAATAATTATAACCTCAATTATTTCCCACATTGTTTGGCGCAGGACTGCACAGCGTTAGAGGACGTTATGTTGGATTATATCTACTTTAATATGTTATAGGTACTTTATTCTATGAACTCCAGTAAAGATGGAAGTTAAAAATTGATCTCTACAAAATTTTAATTCAGAAAGTGAAAATCAAAACTAAATACAACAGAATATTCCAATAGTTGCTCTACTGATTATGTCAAACATCCAGTGAAAAGTATATCAATGACTAATTTCTGTATTTAATTAAAATGTTAAATTATGGATAATGAAATTGTAACTAACTGAAATGATATTCGAATTTAATAATCGTTTGTTAAAAGTGAGAAAAATTGAGTGGAGATAGGATTGTACAAGTATCGCCCCAATCACAGAGTATTACTGGTACTGACAATTTGTCATTCTAGAATGTAAGTATTTTAGAACACTACAATAAAATATTTGTTCCTAGTACAAATGAATTATGGAATACTATTCCTAATAGAAGCATTTAGTTGTCTACACAAATATATATTTAATTGTATGTTTTTGTGTGTGTGTGTGTGTGTGTTAGATAGAGAGAAGTGTGAGTGAGAGATTCCATGTACTTCTGCGTGTGCGTATGTGTACGTATGCACGTGTGTGTTTATATGTGTGCATGTATATAATATAATATAATATAATATAATATATATATAGACAATATATGCAGGAGTGGCTGTGTGGTAAGTAGCTTGCTTACCAACCACATGGTTCCGGGTTCATTCCCACTGCGTGGCACCTTGGGCAAGTGTCTTCTGCTATAGCCTCGGGCCGACCAAAGCCTTGTGAGTGGATTTGGTAGACGGAAACTGAAAGAGGCCCGTCGTATATATGTATATATATATGTGTGTGTGTGTGTGTGTGTGTGTGTGTTTGTCCCCCCAACATTGCTTGACAACCGATGGTGGTGTGTTTATGTCCCCGTAACTTAGCGGTTCGGCCAAAAAGAGATCGATAGAATAAGTACTAGGCTTACAAAGAATAAGTCCTGGGGTCGATTTGCTCGACTAAAGGCGGTGCTCCAGCATGGCCGCAGTCAAATGACTGAAACAAGTAAAAGAGTAAAAGAGTAAAAGAGATACATACATACATATAGAAAGATAGAAAGATAGATAGATAGATAGATAGATAGATAGATAGATAGATAGATAGATAGTTAGATGAAGACCTTCTTTCTGTTGTCTTTAAGACTTAGACATTAGTAATGTGACGTAACAAACCAGCATATCCAACACACAGACAAGGAACTGATAATTCCGTCACCTTAGAGAGAGGACTCCTTGTACGTCTCTGTGTATGTGTTGGCGTGCATACGTGAGTATGTAGCCATGCATGTATGAATATAAACGTGTGTATGTGTGTATGTGTGTATATATATATATATATGAATTTGTATATTAGATATATTTACATACATAGACGCACACAAACGCACACGCACGCACATATATATATATATATATATATATATATA
>NC_068990.1:65421140-65421573 GCF_001194135.2 Octopus bimaculoides | reverse complement strand
AGAGAGAGAGAGAGAGAGAGAGAGAGAGAGAGAGAGAGAGAGAGAAACAGACAGACAGACAGACAGAGACAGAGACAGAGGGGGAATAGTCATTTAAAAGAATTTAGTATTGGTAGGAGGAGAAAACATGTGCGTTGCTTAAACTAAAGGCAATTGATAGAAAAGGGAAAGGTAGATACACACTACTAAATGGTTTGTTTGCATGAGTTCAACTGATGGAGTAATGATGCTGAATATTTAAAACGTCTGTCATAAACCAATCTCTTACTGTTTTACTTTTTTCAGTCAATGAACTGCGCTCGGACATGCTGGCGTGCCGCCCTCAAGGGTTTAGTCGAAAAAATCGATCCCTTAACTTAATGTTTAAAGTCTGGTAATAATTGTATGGAAATCTCAGCCGAACTGCTTAAGTTCCGGGAAGGTAAATAAGTCA
>NC_068990.1:65414183-65418298 GCF_001194135.2 Octopus bimaculoides | reverse complement strand
ATATATATATATATATATATATATATATATATATATGTGTGTGTGTGTGTGTGTGTGTGTATGTATAACACATACACACACACACACATATATATATATACACGCACACACACACACAGACTTAAATAAATGCTAATGGCGTCGTATATACAGACTTAACTAAAAAGTCTGCAAATTTTTGGGGTTTCAATGGCTTTTAAGATTACGAGAGCAGCGTTGACCTAGGGCTAAATAATAGCAAGAACTATTATCTCTATCATAACCAGGACAGGTACCTTCTATAAAATTACCACAATCAACAACAAGAGCCACAACAACACTAACATCGCGATTGCCACCACTAATACCCATCGCCACCACCATTACCTTCAGCACAACCATTATCTTTTTTTTTTTTTCTTACTCTAGGTACAAGGCCCGAAATTTTTGGGAAGGGGGCCAGTCGATTAGATCGACCCCAGTACGCAACTGGTACTTAATTAATTAACCCGAAAGGATGAAAGGCTAAGTCGACCTCGGCGGCATTTGAAATCAGAACGTAAAGACAAACGAAATAGGTTTAGCACCAAAATGACCCTTATTAGTGACGAGGCCTGTATGCAGTAGCTCGACCTGCAGAAATTAGCAGTCTAATCTTCCTCAAATGTTAACCTACCCGTATTTAAAAAATGATTACATATCTTGGAAAAACAAATATTGAAGAATGTGAGATAAGAAGACATGGCGGTCACGGTTGAAACGCTGATAGAATGATAAACACTCGACGCACAGACAACAACTAAAACAATCATCAGATCTATCTCTGTATCATCACCTTCGACACCCTTATTGTTGCAACTGTACATTTTCTTTCTTTTATGTTTTTGTTTTTTGTTTTGTAATGGTTAATTAGAGCAATCACCACCACCACCACCACCACAGCAACAACAACAACAACAACAACACAGGTAGTACAATGACGTATGATCTCTACTTTCAATGTGCTCTACCTTCTACTCTTCCTCCTTATCATTATCTTCCGTATTATCGCCACCATCATCATCGTCATCATCATCATCATCATTATCTTGATCATCAACATCGTCATCATCATCAGCATCAGCATCACACCACCACCGTCATCACCGTAATTGTCACCACCATAATCATCGTTATATTCGGTTATTGCTGATGCTTCCGCTGGTTTCATCTCCCTACCACCGTCCCCCACCACCAGACTTTGAGTTCAAACACCGCCAAGGTCAACTTTACTTTTACCGTTTGCGGTCGATAAAATAAAGTATCAGTCGATTACTAGAGTCGATGTGATCGACTTATTCCTTCCCTCAAATTTCTGTCATTGCACCAAAATTAGAAATAATAATTATAATAATAATAATTATTATTATTATCATTATTATTATTATCATTATTATTATTATTATTATTATTATTATTATTATTATTATTATTATTATTATTATTATTATTATTATATAATTTCTTTTATTTGTTTGTTTGTCTGTTACTTATAGGGAAATCAAGAATTTTGGTTCCGTATTTAACATAGAATCGCAGGTAAGATGACGAGGCTGAATTATTCATGATGGATCAGATCTTAGAATGCGTCTAGTCCGAAGCTTCGTATAACGCATGAACATCACTGATCAAAATGTATCGGAGCGGCGAGCTAACGAGGAAGTCTCTATGTGGTCAGTCGATCAAATAGAAATAGCAGTCAAACTCTTCAGATTAAATCAAACCGTGTTAAATAATTAAGGACATGTTGGGTAATGGTAGTCTTAGATATATCCACTAAATGCAAGGCGTAGTGATCACGGATGGAATGCTTTTGTTCATAGCTCTTTTCTCCGGGCTGGTTTCAGTCTAAATGACATCAACTATAAGTGATGATCATAAGGTAGGAGAAAGAGAAAAAGTGACAGACAGACAGTCAGAGTGAGAGAAGGGGAGTAAGAGAGTGAAAAAGAGAAGGCCGAGACTCATTAGTGATTGAGCGATTGAGCACGTTAAATTGCGGTGTTCTCGACTTTAACTTAATATAGGCACCACCATTAGTAATTAAAAGTCATTATTATAATTAAATTAAACATTATAATTAGTAACGGGATCCGTTGAAATTTCACGTTTTGTTAATGATCTTATTCGTATTTTGATGCGTAAATTTATAAATCTTCATAAAACAGCGTCGTTATTTTAAACATTTAGGCTACGGTTCTGATTTTGTTCTAGAGTTAACTTTATTTAAACATAAATCGCGATCACTACAGCGCCGTGCGAAGCAGAATAATATTATAGATAATTAAGCATAACATTATAGACAATTAATTCATTTCATAATAATAATGACGATGATGATGAAGATATGCGGTGGAAACTATTATATATGGGGTGGAAAGTGTTGAAATTAAATCGATAGTCAGTACTTGATTGATACTTTATTTTTATCGATCAACCCCTTTCTGCTTTTTTTTTTATCTCTCCCTAAGTGCTCCCTTCTCTTTTTCTATCTCTGGTGCCTCTATCGCTCTTTCTCTCTCTTTCCCGAATAAATAGAGAAAAATATCATAAGAAGCAATAAGATGTGTTTTTTTTTAATTTAGCTTCATTCTATAAAATGATTCCATTTGAACCCCAACTGGATAACATTTAAGGCCTGTTTCAACTGAAGTGTGCGAAGGAGAAGTCTGTCTCGTGATAGAACGCTGGCATTATAGCAAGGTGACAGTCATATTGCCAGTTGAGCTGCTCACTGTGGGAATAGAGAACGGATCAACTGGCAAAAGAGTGTTACACAGTGCAGACACATCTCATAATTTCTGATCAACTACTCCAATAACTTTGCTACTTCACCGAGTTTCAGTTACACCCGCCAACATGGATTATTGTTTAAATATTCGGAATGGTGATGATGACGATAAAGATAATAAGAATGTTAATAATAATAATTATCTGTAAATAATGATAATTATAATTCCTAACAGAAGTATAAAGTCATAAATTTGATGAGATAGGTTAGTCAATTAAATTTATCGTTACTTAACTGGTACTTATTTTATTGCCTACAGAGGGATGAAACGCAATATTGACCACATAAAGATCTGAACGTAAACAGCCGGAGCAAATAAAGCAAAATCTTTTGATCGACACTAACAATTCTGCCAATCCACTGCTTTGCCATAATCATAATAATATTTATCAATTCTTTTTATAAGCCGGCACAAGGACTGAAGTTTGCAGGGCGATGCATAGTCGATTACATCGAGTCCAGGGCTTGGCTGGTACTTACTTTATCGACCTCGATGGAATCCATTAATGACATCATTGATTTTGAATTACCTTTCTTTATAAAGACAATGATTCAAGATTATTAAACGCAAGATTCATTGATTATATATTTTTAGTGTTAAGTAAATCCACCCAAAATTTCCTTTAAATTTGAAACAAGGTTATTGTTAATAGTCTTGGTCTCAACTGTAACATCATTCGTATTTATGTACGGAAATGATTGATAAGGTGGGGTACTATAATTTATAACTTAATGGGTACATGCTGATCAGAGTTAAACGTGTTCGAGGTTATTTTACAGGTTTTCCTGTCTGTAAGATTACAGTGATAGAACGAATTTTCAATATTACTATCACGGGGAATTTCATTGTCGATATGCAGCAACGTACACACACCCAAAATTCGTGCCTTATAATTTTTTTTAAAAACTTTTCTCCGTTTTATAACAGTAGTATTGTGATGTCCATTCAGTTAGTTACTTGCCAATTTAAAGAGTGACTTACACATTAAGTATTATATATATATATATATATATCCAAATTAAATTATCAATGTTTCTTGGCTGATTATCTTATACACACAGACACACACGCACGCACACACGGACACACACGGACACACACACATATATGTATATATGTATGTACGAATATATATATATATATATATATATATATATATGTATATCGTCTACACATATGTAAATATATCATGTGTATATACAGTTGTATGTGTAGAGTGGTTCTATTCTAACTTAAATATGGGATATAAGTGTATAAAAATGAAGCACAAATTTTAGTGTTCTTCCCAAGAAAAAGAAATTCAGT
>NC_068990.1:65412909-65413926 GCF_001194135.2 Octopus bimaculoides | reverse complement strand
TAATATGTTCAAAAATTATATAGAAGTACAAACAAAGGAATGCAATTTGTTTCGTTGATCCCATTCCTTGAATTAACGTAAGTCTACTAGAGATTCTTATTTCTTAATTTCTTTTGTATTTCAACTGCCCAAATTCTGGGCACTTTGCAGCGGAGAAAACATTGAGCAGTATATGATGTGGCACGTTCATTATGTTCAGTGCTTAAAACTCTCCGAATTTTACTTCGCTATTCAACTTTCCGAAGTTGGTAAGAGAATTTACTGGTCATGTACAAGCGTTTATGTAAACCACTAACTTTAAATTTCAGATCGTTGTTCCTATAATGGAAACGATTTAGAGTAGTGGATTAGCAAAATCGTTAGCGTGTCGGATAAAAATTACTATATGTTATATATACATATATATATTCAAACGTAAGGTCAAATAAGATTCGGGATAAAACATTGCAGAAAACTGATCGAAGTTCTAACCTCTGTCTTTCGTGACAAAACAGCTGGTTGCCTCCTACTTTCGAATCAGGCTTTATTTAAAAGGACCCTCATTCACGCCTTGGATGAATGACAATGATTACACAACACTTCAACAATACAAAATTGTGCCGAAACAATTGTTGTGATTTTAAATTTAAAATGTAGCTCATCCCATTGTCTATCATTAATCTATTCACGGACATTTATATACACATAAACAAGACACACACTCACACTCTCACACACACACACGCACACATACACAAATATATATATACATATAATACATATATGTATATATATTTGCATATTTGCATATGTATGCCTATATGTATATATATATGTGTGTGTGTGTATTATGAGTAGTTTGTCTATGTATGAAGGCATTGTTTTTATATTATAGAAATAAACATATGTATATGTGAAATGAAATTGCTTCATGTATTTCTTAATACGCAGATACGAACATGTGTATATACAAATATATGTGTGTGTGGTGTGTGTGTATGCATATATATATATATATATATATATATATATATATGT
>NC_068990.1:65412665-65412899 GCF_001194135.2 Octopus bimaculoides | reverse complement strand
TGTGTGTGTGTGTGTGTGTGTGTGTGTGTGTGTATGTATATATGTATATATATATATGTGCACGTCTGTACGTGTGTATATTGTACATGTCTATACATTCGTATAAACGTATGGATGATACGTACACACACACATATGTGTGTGCATGTAAATATATGCTTGTGTATGCATGTATGTATGTATGTGTGTGTGTGTGTGTGTGTGTGTGTGTGTGTGTGTGCATGAGTGCATCTG
>NC_068990.1:65411833-65412642 GCF_001194135.2 Octopus bimaculoides | reverse complement strand
GTGTGTGTGTGTGTGTGTGTGTGTGTGTGTGTGTGTGTGTGTGTGTGTGTGCATGAGTGCATCTGAAGTGGATTCATTTCTCGTTTTTAAATATATTCAGAAATAACTGTAAAAATATTTTCTTTTAAATATTTTTTAATGATTTTGCAGTCTTTTTTTCAATTTAATATTTTTTTCTTTCCTTCATTTTTCTTTTTAGCGGTTTATCAAGTTCTTATTTATCACATAATTGTTTATCACATAGGTAAGGAGAAATAATAACAATGATAATAATAATAATGGAATGTTAAAAGTAAAAAGATAAATAAATGAATTTGCCTTAAATATTTAGTAATGAGTCTAAATCAATGATGAGTGACAATCATTCATATTGCTCATGATCAACACACATTTATAATCAAACATACATACATACGTAAATACACATAGATACGTAAATACATCCATATATATATATATATATATATATATATACATGTTTTTATATATAATATATATATATATGTATAATATGTATATATGTATATATTTATATATACATATATACATATATGTTTATATTTGTATTTATATATATATGCGTTTGTGTGTGTATGTATATCTATATATAAACATACATGCATGCATATACAACTGTATGTACGTATGTACAATTGTATGTACATATGTGTGGATATATATAAAGTCACACTTCTCTCAAGTAAAAAAAACAATGGTCATAAAAATAAATACATGTCACCCTCTTCACATCAACAGTCTCATGTGTGAAAAGATATATATATATACATACATATATATATATATATATA
>NC_068990.1:65406489-65409031 GCF_001194135.2 Octopus bimaculoides | reverse complement strand
ATTCCTGAAAGAAGCGGTTCCAAAATCATCCTGGCCGACGCGTCAATTTCCAGTAGTATATTTTTTATCAACGATTACTTGTTTTTACTTTGTTGTTTTACTTTTTTTTTTTTGTTTTGCTTCCATCTCATATTGAAATATCTCATCAACATCATAATTATAATCAATCATCATCATTATAATCACCACTTTTATTTTTGTTATTATTGTTGTTGTTGTTGTTGTCGTTATCATCAACTTTTTATCATCACATTTTGTAATATCATTTTTATCTCACATGGTTATAATTGTGTGATATTGCCACTATACGTCCTCCGCACATAATAAATATGTAACATAACACTCTCTATATATTATCAAATAAACTTCAATGTTATTACAATGTAGTTTTGTCATATTTTTTTTTACGTTTTTGATAATGTTTATTATTGTTGCATTTTTTGTTGATACTGTCACAGTTTTTTTTTAAGTGTTTTACTGCTGTCATAATCATCATTATCATCATTTCATTATTATGTTCATTATTGTTATTATTATGATTAAATTGTCATTATTAGTGTTATTATTATTATTATAGTTCAAACGTCCACCTGTACCTCTTTTTCTGGGCTGTGGCGTCTATGATGTGCGATATCAGTAAAACCTGGAGGCCACTTCTTCGCCGGACTCGAGAAGGTGGTGACAGGAACTGTAATTGAATAGTGACTCCCACCCATTATTGGATAGGCGTAAGAGGATAAAGCTCCCCACGTCGAGGGTAGCATACTGTGAAAGGCACTGACGTATCCCGTTTCAGCTTTTGGGGTCAGCATATCACCTCCACCGCAGCCACTAAGTTTTGAGTGAAGTCCAATATGTTCAGCAGAGGCTTTTAGACTTTCGGCCGCAGACAATAATCCAACATTGTGCAGTTCGCTTAGACGCTGGCTGTTAGCTATACTTATTATTGCGTTTTGTGGTTCGCATTTGCCTATAATCTTATCTGTAAAGTCCCGTACGTCGGGTCCTTTTCCTGGACTAGTCTGGTTGTTGTTTAGGATATTGTTCGCTTCGCGATCACTAGGCATATCAACAGTTCGTGAAAAGTCATCTTTTGTAAAAGATGTACAAGTCCGCCTTTTGGTCTCAGGGGCTAGCAAACTTTCCATATCAAAGAGTCTTTTCTTCACGCACGGTGTCTCTGACGTAGTAACCGGGGAACAGGATTTCGTTTCCCTTGTCACTGCGATGGGACTGCTGTCCCCAACGACGGGCGAGAAATTTCCAGGTGAGGTAGTATCAACGTTGTCGGCGCTTTCTTTAGTCTCATCGATTCCAACAACTGGGGCAGAATCCGGCCATTTGGGGATAGGTGCTGCGCTGGTCGGAGACGGGCTAGGGCTGTCCTCATCATCTGGTACAGACAATCCCATATGTTTTCGAACCCGTCTCTGAGCACGTCGGCGACGAAAATCACCCTTATTGAAATCTTCAATATTGGCCGGATGAATGGCCCAGTAGTGGCCCTTTCCGTTGGCACTGCGTCCAGCTTTGATGAAGCAATCATTTAACGATAAATTGTGTCGGATGCTATTTCTCCAGCCAGGTCCGCGAGTACGGAAGTAAGGGTAATTGTCCAATATCCATTGATATATGTCACTTAGAACAAGCTTCTTTTCTTTGGAATTTAATATTGCCATAGCGATAAGTCCGATGTAGCTGTGACTCGGTTTTGGTTCTTCATGTATGTAACGAGCTCGTAAGTCCTGCTTGAATACGTATGGATGACCGAGCGTGTCCATAGTGTGGGCGTAAGGGTTCAGCCCTAGCGTAGTTGGGTGGCTGCGGATGCCATACTGCAGCCGGGCATTATAGTCGTACAGTTGAGCTCGGTGGAAATCTAAAGGGAGCTGGGTGAGTGCTGTACCCAGTGGCATGTACGGCGATAAATTAGGAACCTTCAAGCCATATGGAATCATCGAGCCAGGATTGTTACTACACATGTTTGTCAATTAGCTCGGACAACAGAGAAATACGACCTGTATTTGTCACGAGTTTACTGCTTTTCTCTGTAGTCAGAGCTGAAATAAACTACAAATCTATCGTGCACACGACACAGATCAGCTCTCGCAGCCGAGAAGTTGTAAACGAACAATCTGATTGGCTGATTACAAGTGAGTCATTTGAATATTCACACAATATCAGGAAGGTGGAGCATCCTCACGCACATTTTATTTATTGTTGTTATTGATGACGTTGTGTTTTTTATTATTAGTTTTCTTCGTTTATTGTTTGTTCCCATTGATTTCTTATTCCTAATCTTATTATTATTCTGATTCTTATTCTTAATACGTATATCTGTGCATGTTTATAATGCTATTTATTATATAGATAAATATGTATGCTTGTTATGTTATATATGCATGTATGTTTACATATATGTATTTATGTAGGAATATCATATGCGTGCATAGATGTAAGCATATTTATTATATGAAATTATATAGCTACCTAAGTGTGTATATATATATATATATATATATATATATATATATATATATAT